>NC_077244.1:63131643-63431643 GCF_947179165.1 Solanum dulcamara | reverse complement strand
AAATTACCTGCACTTTCTTCTGGGTTGTACCATACAAATATTGGTACTGTTGAATCACATGCCATTGTAAACAAAAGGTTTACTGATTCTAATGATTTTATCATTTGGCATGACCGGTTGGGCCATCCCGGTTATAATATGATGCGCAGAATTATTGAGAATTCACATGGACACACTTTGAAGAATCAGAAAATTCTTCAATCTAAGGAATTCTCTTGTGTTGCTTGTTCCCAAGGAAAACTGATTATCAAACCATCAGCAACTAAGGTTGGGATTGAATCCCCTGCGTTTCTGGAACGTATACAAGGTGATATATGTGGGCCAATTCACCCTTCATGTGGACCATTTAAATATTATATGGTCTTGATAGATGCATCTACAAGATGGTCACATGTGTGCTTATTATCAACTCGCAACATGGCTTTTGCGAGATTGTTAGCTCAAATTATAAGGTTAAGAGCACAATTTCCAGATTATGCAATAAAGACAATTCGTCTTGATAATGCTGGTGAATTCACATCTCAATCATTTAATGATTATTGTATGTCGATTGGAATAAAAGTTGAGCATCCGGTCGCTCATGTACATACACAAAATGGTCTAGCGGAATCATTGATTAAACGCTTCCAATGGATAGCTAGACCATTGCTAATGAGGACAAAACTTCCTATTTCAGTATGGGGGCATGCTATTTTGCATGCAGCAGCACTTGTGCGCGTAAGGCCAACAAATTATCATGAATTTTCCCCATTACAGTTGGCGTTTGGAAGGGAGCCAAATATATCCCATCTTAGAATATTTGGGTGTGCGGTATATGTCCCAATTGCTCCACCGCATCGCACAAAGATGGGTCCCCAAAGAAGGTTGGGAATATATGTTGGGTATGAATCTCCTTCTATTATAAAGTATCTGGAACCTATGACTGGAGATTTATTTACGGCAAGATTCGCTGATTGTCATTTTGATGAATCAGTATACCCAACATTAGGGGGAGAACATAAGCAGATGAAAAATGAGATAGATTGGAATTCATTGTCACTATCTCATTTAGATCCTCGAATAAATCAATGTGAGCAAGAAGTTCAAAAGATGATTTATTTGCAGAATATTGCAAATCAACTGCCGGATGCATTTACTAACCTTCCACGGGTTACTAAATCGCATATCCCAGCTGCTAATGCTCAAGTTCGAGTTGATGTCCCGGTAGGACAACTTGTTCAGGCAAATGAGTCTAGACCACGCTTAAAACGTGGAAGACCATTTGGTTCCAAAGATAAAAATCCTCGGAAAAGGAAAGGAATAAATGATCAAGAAGATCATAATTTGGAGGCGAGTGCTCAAGAAGAGCCCAGAGACACAACAAATGGTGATACCACCGAGGAGGTCCAAGTACCTGAAAATAATGAGAATGAAGAAATCTCAATAAGTTATGTCTCGACAGGAAAACGGTGGAGCCGAAATAATATTGTGGTCGATAATATTTTTGCTTATAATGTTGCCATTGAAATAATGCAACAAGATAAGGATCTTGAACCAAAATCTGTCGATGAATGCAGACAGAGAAATGATTGGCCAAGATGGAAGGATGCAATTCAAGCAGAGTTAACTTCACTTGAAAAACGTGAAGTTTTCGGATCAATAGTTCGAACACCTGAAGGTGTCAAGCCAGTAGGGCACAAATGGGTTTTTGTGCGTAAACGAAATGAAAAGGGTGAAGTCGTAAGATATAAAGCACGACTTGTAGCCCAAGGTTTTTCGCAAAGACCTGGCATTGACTATATGGAAACATATTCCCCTGTTGTGGATGCAATTACTTTCAGGTATCTAATGAATTTGGCAGTTCATGAAAAGCTTGAAATGCAGTTAATGGACGTGGTCACTGCCTATTTATATGGCTCATTGGACCACGACATTTTTATGAAAATTCCCGAAGGGTTCAAAGTGCCTGAAGCATACAAGGATT
This sequence comes from Solanum dulcamara, assembly GCF_947179165.1. Lineage (NCBI taxonomy): Eukaryota > Viridiplantae > Streptophyta > Magnoliopsida > Solanales > Solanaceae > Solanum > Solanum dulcamara. The sequence goes on along the minus strand of NC_077244.1, from coordinate 63,429,680 downwards.
CTCGAGAAAATTGCTCAATAAAACTTCAAAAATCCTTGTACGGGTTGAAACAATCAGGGCGAATGTGGTACAATCGTCTTAGCGAATATTTGCTAAAAGAAGGATATAAAAATGATCCAATTTGCCCTTGTGTCTTTATGAGAAGGTCTGGATCTGAATTTGTCATAATAGCAGTATATGTTGATGATTTAAATATTATTGGAACTCCAGAAGAACTTTCAAAGGCAGTAAAATGCCTGAAAAAAGAGTTTGAAATGAAAGATCTTGGAAAGACAAAATTTTGTCTTGGTCTACAAATTGAACATTTTACAAATGGGATATTTGTCCATCAGTCAACATATACTGAAAATATTTTAAAGAGATTTTATATGGATAAAGCACACCCATTGAGTACTCCAATGGTTGTGAGATCTCTTGATATTAATACAGATCCGTTTCGGCCTTATGAAAATGATGAAGAACTTATTGGTGCTGAAATACCATACCTTAGTGCAATTGGTGCATTAATGTATCTTGCCAACAATTCTAGACCAGATATAGCTTTCTCAGTAAACTTGTTGGCAAGATTTAGTTCTTCACCAACACGCAGACACTGGAATGGAATTAAGCATATATTCAGATACCTTCGAGGTACCATTGATATGGGATTGTTTTACTCAAATGATTCCACGTCACAATTGATTGGTTATGCAGATGCGGGATATTTATCTGATCCCCATAAAGGTCGATCGCAAACAGGCTATTTATTTACATGTGGTGGTACAGCTATATCATGGCGTTCAACAAAGCAAACTATGGTTGCCACTTCCTCAAATCATGCAGAGATAATAGCCATTCATGAAGCAAGTCGAGAATGTGTTTGGTTAAGATCAATAACTGAACACATTCAAGAAACATGTGGTCTTTCTTTGACAAAAGACGCTCCAACAATATTGTATGAAGACAATGCTGCATGTATAGCTCAACTGAAGGGAGGATACATCAAAGGAGACAGAACAAAACATATTTCACCAAAATTCTTTTTCACTCATGATCTTCAAAAGAAGGGTGAAATAGATGTCCAACAAATTCGTTCAAGTGACAATTTGGCGGATATGTTCACCAAAGCATTGCCAACATCAACCTTTGAGAAAATGAGATACAAAATTGGAATGCGTCGTCTTCGAGATATTAAGTGATATTTTCATCAGGGGGAGCAAAATACGCGCTGTACTCTTTTTCCCTTAGTCAAGGTTTTGTCCCACTGGGTTTTCCTGATAAGGTTTTTAATGAGGCAGCACTCAAGGCGTATTATCAGATATGTGTACTCTTTTTCCTTCATTAGGCTTTTTCCCACTGGGTTTTTCCTAATAAGGTTTTAACGAGGCACATTTCTCGTGGACATCCAAGGGGGAGTATTATCAACCAAGTAATATCAACCAAGTAAAATGGTTGTCCACTTAAAATGGTGGATAATCCATTTACTTTTTAAGTGGGTAAAATGTCCATTAATATTTTCCTCCACTTGTAAATATGGCTATAAATATAGCCTTAAACTTCAATGTAAAAACACACAAACACATAACAAAAGAATTACTATTACTCTCTCTATATTACTACTCTCTCTATTAATACTTTCTATATACATATTCTCTTGTTCTTCTTCCTTTATAAAATTGTCAAGTTAGTTAATTCATAACAGTATTTGATTTTTAGATTTACATAGATTGTGAATGTATTATCGAAAGTTGAATATTTCTTCATTCTTAATTAAAGATCTCGAGTTCGAGTCTTGATGGGTATGACGTTACCTTTGTTAGGAATTAGAAGCCTTCTACCCTCAGTATGAGAACTTTTGTCTTGAATTTAAATGTAATCGGGTCCCACTGCGGTACCAAATTGAGTTTCTACTTTCATAGTACTTTTTGTTGTTTTCTGAATATATTTTTTTAATTGTTTTTGCAGAAAATTGAAGTGTGTATGACAGTATGAGAATGTAAATAGGGAGTTTACCCTTTACGGAAACTACTTAATTAGGCATTGGTTTATAAGATGGACAACGTAATTGGTTCATTGTTATCAGGGTTTGGTGCAATTTTGGGAAAACTTTTTGGTCATCCATTTGATTTTTTAGCTGGAAGATCCTGCAGGTAAATACTATTCTCTTGCTTAATTTTAATTAGCCGGTGTTTACAATAAAAATAATAGTAGTATGATTTTATTTGTATGTATATTATATATATTGGAAGATTCAAAATGTGTACACACATTAGGTTTTCTTCTAGTCTCAAATAGATTTTTTCAGTTGTTTTTATCGTAGCCATAAAAATATATATAGAGAAAAGGTTAAAATTCACCTCTAATATGTTACACATTTTAATTTGATTCCATTTTTGTTTCGTAGTTGCCCTTGACTTTTAAGGAGTTTCTACTTGAATTGAGTGAATTTCAATTTTCATGTGTCAAAATATATATACTTCAAGAAGCATTTGAGGGTGGCCTAATGGTCAGTGGAATGAATTAAAATTATAAGGTCTGAGATTCAAATATCAGTGGAGATAAACGAGAACTAGGTGATTTCTTCCATCTATTCTATTGGTGGATAGAATTATCTGATTTTTGTTGCTGATGAAAGTTAATTACTGTCCTCTATTTACAAATAATAAACGTATAAATGAGTGCAATGTATAACGAAAAATAAAATTAAGATAATTTAAAAAGTACAAGGGCATTGTTCACCATTTAATCCAAAAAGAGGGGGCAAAGATTTTGGAATATATTAGTATATATTTATGATACCTTTCCTTTTTATAATCTGTTACAAGTTTTCTTGAATTGGCCCCTCAAAACTGAATGTTTGAGTTGCTAACGACTTGAAAAGAGAAAAAGCTAAGCTTGACATAGAAAATGAGGACAGTAAAAGGGTAAAACCTTATGCAATTAGAGATTTTTTATAATTGTGGTGTGTAGACTAGCTTGCACGCACCTCTACTAATTTTATGAGTATCTTTCACAGTTGGCCCATACCTCAACTAATTCCATGGGGTACCCTGCTACAGATATCGGTAACTCTATTTATGTACCAAGGCTTGAACAAATAAGAATAAAATATAATCACCTAGTGTTTTTGTCTCCGCTGAAATTTAAATCAGAAACCTCATGATTCTCAACCTACTCCATTGACTACTAGGCTACACCCTGCGATGGATTTGTTTTTCCCCTTATGAAGGAATAATTTGAGATAATACTATTTGATTTTTCAGCAGAGTATGCGGTCCAACATGGGATTTGTCGTGTTACATAGAGAACTTTTGCATCTCTCATTTGCTGAAACTGGCTATGGTCTCAATTCTATTCTACTTTGGTGAGTTTAATTCTGTATTACAAACATTACTGCTTGTAAACATAGATAGCTTTCCTAATATTATCGACAATAAGTACATTTATCGTAGTAGTTATTATGTGTCCTAATTAATTTTGTGAATATGCAGTTCTCTTGTTCTTGTATTTGCAATACAAATTGGGCATATGTGGGTGCATTTTGTCTACATGCTTTTCAGTCTTAGATTGTTGTTGCACATTTTTATGCTTCAAGAAAAAAAGGACAAGAAGTAGAAGACATCAAATTATAAGAGACATTGAAGAAGAAGGTGAAGGGAGTTTATTATGGCACAAAAAAAATCAGTGGAGAAAAAGGTCAATAAGGGATCAAAGGAAAGAACATTTCAGAAGGTCTTTGAAGCCAAAGAGTCATAAGATGCATAGACGACACATAAGATAAATGATTTATTTTCTGCCATGTGATCGGGAGGTCACTGGTTCAAGTTTTGAAAACAGGCTCTAGCAGAAATGTAAAGTAAGACAGTATATAATAGGCCCTTGTGATGGTAACCTTCTCCAAATTCTGTAAATAGCAGAAACTTTAGTGCATCGGACTGCTCTATAGCTTTATGTATCGTGAAAAAATAAATATTATAGATATTTAGGAGACTGTTTAGAAAGTTATATATATAGTAATATATTTAATATTTGTTTTGGCGTAATATATTCGGATGTTCTAGCGTTATCTAAAATAATTTCTAAGGATAACATTAGGCATTTGTAGTCAACTAAATTCAACCCAATTTAAGAGATTCTTCTTGCATTGACAAAGTTCTCTATCCAAAATCTGCCTTCTCCTTTCACAATTTACTCATGGAAAACATATCCAATTTTCTAGTGTTTTATTGATTAATAAACATAACATATTAGTCGTCTCATGAGCATTTAAATATGGGAAAAGAGATTGATATACCCTTCAACTTTCTCATTTGGAATTGATATATGCCTCATTATGAAAGTGACTTATATATCCCCTATATATATACACACCCTTTTTTCTCTAGAAGAAGTGAAAAAATAATTTAAATTTATGTTTTAAAGTTTTTAATTAGAATAAATAATCCATATAGGGGTGTATTTGATCCTTAATAAAAAAAAATTGACTTTTTTGATTCAACGATTAAATTGAATTTATTATTTTGATGGTCAAATTTATTTTTCTCACTACTTTTCTTGTAAAATTTATTATACATGCTCCAAGTTTGTTTTTACATAATAAAAATTAAATTACAATAAAGCAACAAAAATATTAGTTTTAAATTACAATATAGCCGCAAAAAAATAGTATAAAATATTTTCTTACTTTTTTCTTTTTTTTCATACACACTTCTTTCTTTTTATTTCTCTTATTTTTACACCAAAAAATGAAAGAAAAAATGAAATAGGAATAAGAAACTCAAATAATGATAATAAAAAAAAATCATAAAATAATTCATGTGTGAAAAAATAAATATTTCCTTAAACTTTGCTAGAAAGAAAATGTAAGTATAGGTATATTCTTTTTAAATTTTTTTACTTTCTCGAAAAATGTACCCCTACATGATTTTGTTTTAAAATTAAAACTCAAAAATTAATTTTTTCATTTCGTTCAGATGAAAAGGGAGCCACTTTTATAACGGTGACGGTGAAGGGTATATGTGCATCACTTTTATAACGCTAGAGGTTATATATAAGGCATTTGTGTAACAATAAGAATATATATAAGTCACTTTCATGATAAAGGACGTACAAATACTAAATAACAAAATTGGGGATATATTAAAACTTTTTTCCTTTAAATATAGTAATAATTTAAGCAAAACAGGAGGAAGACAATTATCATCTATATCATTTACGGGACTTATTGTTTTTACTTTCACCAATAAAGTTTTTTTTTTTTAAAATAACTTTTTTTATAGAAAATGTTTTTTTAAATACTTTGATCAATCAAACATTGAAATAATTGAAAAACATTCTTCCATACCACATACACCCTTAAAAATATATTTTCTGAGTTTTCAAGCATCCATATTTATGTAAATAAGTTAATATTTAAAATATGTCATATCATTTAATTATATGCATTAACCTCAAGTTATAAAGTCTTGTTCATGTTCAATATATTATCGTTGATGTGTATAATTAAAAGAAAAAACATTTTATGTGATTTTACTTCTTTTTTTTTTACATAAATAGGAACTTATAAACATGTGCAATACAATTTTTATTTTAGTAATGGAAAAATATGTCTAACAAATACGTTTTATCATGTATTTAATTAGTAGGATCCTATTATATTTCTATCATCTAAATAAAATTTATCAATAAATTCTATGGATGTATTCAACATTTATATTTTGTTTCACACAAGGACGATAACATTCAAATCAAGCCGTCATTATCCTTCATTAGACCAATTATATTAACGCGTCAACTTTGTTAACGTTATCCTAGTTGTAGAAAACTACAAGTCATTCTAGGATAGATCAATGACATCTTTTAACGTATTATATAGTACTCATGTGTATATATCTACTCCACTAAAATCTCGAGATGCAGGTTGTGTCTGAGGACATATAAAGATCGTTAATAAATTGGCCCACTGGCTTTGGTCTATGGTCTAGTAGTAAGAACGTAATTTGTGGCGTCGATAGAATTGCGTTAAGAGCTAGGTAGAGTTATGAGACCCACAAGTTAAGAAGATCATACTTTTTATGTTTTATTTTATATAGTACTGTTTGATTTAATATAGTATTTAAAATTAAAAAAATTAATAATTTGTGATCTAAATTATTCTTAAATATTTATACAACTATAAATAATTTTATTTAGGATAAAAATGAATTTTAAAATTAAATTATTTCTAATTATAATAAAAATAATATTTTTTTAAAACAAACTAAAAAAAAAGGGGCCTACATAAAATAGGATATAGAGGAGGAATAAATTTAAATTAACTTTTGAGTTATGGATGAAGGTGAGATTGACTAATCCATAATTTATAAAAATAATCTCTTTCCCCGAATTCTGCGCATAGCAAAAACTTTTATGCATCGAACTATCCTTTATTATAATAACTAATTGAGTTCATAATTATAAACTAATACTCCCTTCATCTCAGTTGATATGCGATTCTTTTATTTTTGATTTACCAAAAAGAATACCACCTTACTATAATTAGAAACAATTTAACTTTAAATTTTTTTATTTATCCTTAATAAACTTTTTTTTAGCTACATAAATATCTAAAAATTATATTAAATTACATTTTTTAAGAACAAACTCTTAAATATTGTACTAAGTTAAAAGATGTCATATAAAATGAAATAGAATGAGAAACATTTCATGAATTTCTTAATAGAAATACAAATGATACACAAGTCCGTATAAAATAATTTAGCGTGAAATATAAAATATAATAACTTTGAAATAAGATGTAAAATTATTTTTATTGTGCATTTAATTAAAGATAATAAGTAATTCTTAAATTATTTATCTAACTATATATATCTTAATAATAAAATATATTATATCATATATATAATAGAATAATTTTTTCTATAATAATTAATCTCGAAATAACTATCCTCTCCCTTCACTATTCCTTGTGGGGATAGAAACAACAACATTTTTTTGTAGACTGCAGAGAGGGCGGCGTAAAAAGGACGGCGTCGGCTACAACTTGCAAATCAGGCACTGCCAAGTTGCTACTAATTTGGAGCATTAGTCAAAACAAAAGCATTGAAAATTATATATTTCCATCATGGGTACATTTCACATAGACACCTTTTTAATTGATTATTTCAGCCCTGTGATAAATACAAAGTCATTCATACCCCACTTCTGATTTTAGTAACTTATGTTCATCACGAGTGTCTGCCTGTCTTTGACGTTACCTTTTCTTAGGTATTTGATTTTAAGAAAACAAGTTATGTTTAAGGTAAAGCGCGTAGTAATAGGAGGAATGATATGTTTTTGAATGTTTTTTTTTAATATGTATAAGGTTACAATCATAGCTATATATATAATATGAGAAAGAGATAATCTCTCCGATAATCTCTCCGATAATCACTATCAAAACACATGTTAACTTAATATTGAAGGACAAAGTTGATGAACATCTGCCAAATATAAAAAGCAAAATTGAACAAAAAAATCGACAGATTTGACAATGTTGGAAAAGGTGGCTCTTGAAAGACAAAAAAAAATGAGGGATTCCATTAGTTAAAATTGAGGAATACCGTCTGATAACTGATGAAATATACAAGTCTCAATTTTTATTTTTAGAGACTCATGAGATTCAAACTCAAATATTTATCATGACTTTGAATAATTCTATCACTAGATTGTATCACTCATGCTATGTGATCAAATACTTCAATTATTTTTATTTATACTTTTGAAATTCATGTACTTTTGAAATTCATGTACATTTTCAAATCAAGTCATGTACATGGTGAGAGTTGCGGTAGTAAATTGACAAGGAAAGAGCATGAAAAAACTAGATTTTACGAAATGATAATAACAATATTATCAGTGGGGTTTCATACACAATCTTTTATTTTATTTTGTCGATTTTAATTTTGTCGTTGTGTTATTGGATCTTACGATAGATTTCCTTAGAATATTTGTGTGTTTTCCGTTGTGGAGTGTTACAACCCAATTGGGACTTAAGTACACGTATATTCGATTTTGATGTTGTCATTTAATTTGTACTTATTTTTAAATTGTTTTGCTTGTGTGATGTCTTCATTTCGGGACAATTGCTAGAGTTTAATTATTTTTGCTTGAGATCAGTCGTTTGGTTCGAAGTCCATACACAAATAGCTAACTTCAAATAAAAAATGACCAAATCCGATTATTTTTTATCTAAACTTAAAAAACAATACATGATTTTCGCTCATATATAAATTCCAATACTTGGTGTTGTCCAAAGACTAATTTTGGACATTGAATGTCTGAAGTAGTATTTATATGTACAAAACTTTTAAAAAGACAGTACTGCCTTCGTTTTATTTATATGTCGTTTTTATTAAAAATAAATAGTCCTTAATATTTGTCATTTCATAAATCAATGTAGAAATGACACTATTCTTCCTATTAGCTTTGAAAATATATATATTTGATCAACATAGAAAAACTAAGTAAATAATTCATGTCCATTAATCAAATTAATTAATCAAAATGAATTAATTCATGTTCTTTGATTAAAAACTTGACTTCAAGAAAATATTAAATAAGGACAGAATAGTAAACTTACTTAATTTTTTAATACATTTAAAATCTAAAATGATAACATATAAATAGAAACGGAGGGAGTATAAGTTAAATAACATGTTCTGGCATTCCGCCCCCGGAATTCTTGAGGTTTGAATGCCCCTTCGTTAATTCACGCCACTAAGCAAATTGCTCCCTGCTTTTACTTTTATTTGTCCACAAATTTTGCACGCTCGTTAAAATATAATAATTGAAATGTTTTGTATTACGTCTTAGAATATAAATTAAAAAATAAGTGATTAATGTTAAGGTAATACGTGAAAAAAAATAAAGGTATCTCTTAGTTTTCATACATGTTTATAACGTCGAACTTATTTTTTTTTTTAAAAGGAAAACAGTCGACTCTATGTCCGAAAGTGAAAGACCAGCGAAAACATGTAATTATGATCAGCGAAAAATGTTTTGATCGTTTAATTGGTGCGGTTATAAAGATAACAGTTTTATTATAAAGTATAGAATTACTTTTACTTCATGCATATTTAGTTATAAATATTAATAATTTTAAATTTATTTATCTCATATAAAAAGTAAAAAGTTAATTTCTTAAAATAATATCTATTACATCTCACGTAACAAACAATTCCAAAAGTTCAATAAATTCTTTCTGTGAATGATAGAAATTGATGGTGGGACAAAAATGGGGATCACCACAATGAATAGTCCAGAGAAGGACCACTTTAACTTATTCATTTTAAAATGAGAGGACTGACTCATCAAGATATGTATAACCAAATTCCACCACAAAGGCTGTGATAGGATGGAAACCAGATTCCTACCTCTCTATTTTTAATTATAATTTTATATTTAAATTTTGAAAATATTTATAATACATAAAGTAATTTTATAATTTATTCATACGTATTTGAATTTATTAAGTTGCGAAGAAATGATTTTTATGGCTATTTAAAAATTTGAATTCAAAAAAATCTTTTCAAATTTCTTTTATATAAATATAATTTATTATAAAATAAATTTTTATTTAGAATAAGAGATTAGAAGTATATATGTGTTGTACAATATGTGTGCTTCTTGAAATTAACTTTAAATTACTTTTAAAATACCACAAAATAAGTACCTGTTAGTTACTCCAAAGTATATATACAACTCATTCTCAAAGCTCATATCAAACGATTGTTATGAAATTATAATAAAACATAAACAACAAAAATTGAATAGAAAAGCTAGGGGGAGAGGTTTTGTTTCTTTCGAGCTTGATGTAAAAAATGAATAGATTTAATTTTGTAGTTATAATAGAAGAAAAAAGACAGTGATAAGACTCTTCATGAAAGTGCTGCGAGGTTTATTGTAAAATGTAAATTTAAGAAGGCTTTTAATCCGGAATGAAATTCACAATTTATTGTATTTATTTAAATGACTGTCATTTAATATGTGAGATGGGATAAATAAGGAGCTCTCATGAAATTATTTTATCTCATCTTTTGCGTGAGATAATAATTTCATCATTTTAACATAAATGGTGAGATAAAATCAGGGATCATTTGATACGTCGAATAAGAATAATAATTTTAAAATAAAATTAGTATTAACTTTATTTAATGTTTGATTTGAAATATTAGTTAATTTTAAAATAATTTTTATACTAAAATGATGAAATAAAACCTCTCAAATAAAAAAGTGAAATAATTAGTCTAGTACATGTTGCTGCATTGATATAACTAAGTTATTCACATAGGTAGAGGCAATTTCAACATTATTGGACTCTGATATAGCATATTTATGAAGTAACAAATGCATTATTAGAATGGAAAACACATGCAATTCAAACACAATTTCATAGTTATTATAATAAAAATCATAATTCAAACAGAAGTTATTTTTAAAACTTAAATTATTAGATACATTTCCCCTCCCAAACTTATAAGCCCTTATCCAAATTCCACGTATCCATGATATTGGCGAATCTTTTAGGTCCATGATTAGAGTCAAATAACATTTTACCTAACTTTAACCAGGCAATGAATCACGTTAAATGCTTATGCGTCTTTAAACGTGGCTGCATATTTTCTTGACATAAAAGTACATTGCACTAAGAAACAATTATTTAGCATATTTATATTTTAAGTTTGAATTTTAATTTTTTTTCAAATTTCTCTCATTAGATTATTTTTTTTATTTTTTATGATCGCTTAATAAGTTCAAATAATTAATATTGTATATATGTTATTCATATAAAGATTTCTGCAAAGGTGTCATTTTATTATTACTCTGCCCACTTTCATGTTAATTAACTATTATTGTTGCACACTATTATCAATAATTGTTGCCATTGTACCTCCACGGTTAACAATTGTCACCGTCTTCTATCATTATCGACTATCGCTATCCACAATTAATATTCTCAACAATAAATATTACTATTATTCTCAAAAATAGTTACGCTCACGATCAATTACCACAATCAACCATCCCCATTATATACAATCATCATTATCAATCACATTATCACGACAATCAACGATCACCAATATCAACAACACTACATATCGTTATGTTATTGGTCACTATTACTATTAGGGTGAGATGGTTAAACATTGTTATTAGTTACTGTTACTATTAGCTATAGTTGATCATTTTTATCCACCACAATTGTCAGTCATCATTATCGCTATCATTGATTATTAACATTAATCATTAATGTCAACTATTATCACTAGCTAATTTCCACATCTATTACTATCTAGCAACACTACTTATAGTCGACATCCACAATCACCATTATTTGAACCTTTCTATCTTTATACACGAAAAAGCTTGATTGAAAAGGGATAAATTGTTGCCCGGGACAAGAAAAATACATAGGGTGTAATGGTTGCATTCAAGATTATTATTTTCCCCACATTTAAGTTGGACATGGAATAAACATTTAGTTTTGGTTTAAATTTCAATTAAGTTACATGGACAGTGAGATAAATTGCAATTCCAATGTTATTTTTTCAGTTTTAATTTGTTTGTATGGTTTTGACACGGAGTTTGTGAAAATAAAAAAAGATTTTTAAATCTTGTGATACCAAACTAAATATATGTAGAATGTACCAAATGTCCTTTAATCTTGTCGTCTTAAACATGTTACGTGAAAGGTAAAATTAAAGAGTTGTCAAAAAGAGTTAATGTTTTTGAACAAACTAATAAGAAAAGTAAGACAATCAAATTAAAACAGAGAAAATTAGAAATAAAAAAATATGACAAAATTAAAAAATATTTACAAAATATAATAAATATTTTGATTAATTTTTTATTATTATTTTCTTACTAAAAAGTTAGAAAATTTTCTAATATTTCAGTAAACATCTAATTTTCATCATGTTTTTCTTTTTCAGTAAGTTGAATTGATAGAAATTTGATGGAAAAATTATATTTTATAAACTTTTTTTTTTATAAATTTGATGTGGAAAAAGTCTTTATTTTTAGTAGTGGCGTACAACATATAGAAAGTACCTTTGAATTTTGCAATTTTAGATGTGATGTCATCCGGACAAAAGTATCATTAATTAAGAATGGTGAAATAAGAAAACTATAATTAAAAACTTACTTAATATTAAAAAAAAACGAATTTTTAAATAAACTTTTTTCTTTAAAAAAAGTAGGACGTAAGAAATGAATCGGATAAAGTAAAAACCATAAGAAGAAACGATAATCTACCGCGCAAAAGTCGACTTGATTTGACTCAAAATTAGCCAATCATATTAGAGATTCAAATACGCTCTTATCTTTTAGAAGAACAAATTGGAATCTATTCACAATAAATAATTGTTGAGTTACCATATTCTGATTACGAAAGGTCTAAACAAACCAAAAGATTTGTTCTTTTTTTCTCACTCTTTCAAATTGATTATACAAAATCATTCGAAGAATATGTTCAGACCTTTTTACTTTAAGGAACCTCAAAGAGATGCGTAAAATATTGGTGTATTGAATAAAATTGTTTTTTTCTTTAATTAAAGATATCAATTTGAATTCTAAATATAAAAACTTTTTTAATAAGGACAATTTCTTTTTAATTGATGTGAATTCAGATTAATTAAATTTTAATATAGATATTGTATACTGAATCAAAATTTCAAAAGAGAAAAAATAATAAAATACATTAGATTTCTTCATGTTTAATCGAAATTTACTTTTAAGGAATCTCAAAATTTAGTTTTTTTTCTTTCATGTTTTTTGTTATTTTACAATCCAAATAAATTCATTATTAGTGATATATGTGGCACTCCTAGCAACGTTACTTCACTAATTATTGACACATTAGCTCATCTCCTTCTCATTCAATTGCAACTGCCAACCTCACACCAAAAAATGTTCCACTTATTTAAATTTATTATTATTTTATTTTATTTAAAATAATCAACAATTACATAGTGGGTCCCACAATTACCGAGCGTGCATCCACCCAGTGTATGTGTCCACTACCCGAGCCTAATAGTTCCGAACCAGAAACTTCCATGAACCCTCCGAGCCACCTTGTGCCTTTTAATACTTACGTCCAAAAAGTAGTGCGTAAGCAGTGACCCAATGCACCCTACCCCCTTCCACCCACCCCCACAACTCAATTTTGCATACGTGTCCACTACTTCATATTCATTTTTTTTTATTTTTCATTTTGTTTCTAATTATTTAAACACGTTTATTCTAGATCAATTAGCTTATCTTCGACACGTGTCCCTCTTCCGTTTTCTATATATTTGGTTCTCTCCCTTGTGACCGAAGTTTCAACTTTCAACAATTTTCCTATTCCATTCTCTTCTCTTCTCTTTCCTTCCCCTCAATACTCTGTATTTATACTTTAAAAAAAAAAAAAAAAGGATTTTATATTTAGAAAATTTTAAAAAAATGACAGCAGCTGAGCTACAATTACCTCCAGGGTTCAGATTTCACCCAACTGATGAAGAGCTTGTGATTCACTATTTATGCCGAAAATGCACATCACAGCCAATTGATGTACCAATTGTAGCTGAAATTGATCTCTACAAGTTTGACCCATGGGATCTTCCTGGTAAATAATTTTTCTCCTTCAACTTTGTTTTAGTAATGGACAATTGAAATTCAGAATTTGAATTAATCCAAAATTTTTGTGTTTGTGTTTCAGAACGGGCATTGTATGGGGAGAAAGAGTGGTACTTCTTTTCACCTCGAGATCGGAAGTATCCGAACGGTTCACGTCCAAATCGAGCTGCCGGAACTGGATATTGGAAGGCTACTGGTGCGGATAAGCCGATTGGAAATCCGAAAGCCGTGGGGATTAAGAAAGCATTGGTGTTTTATTCTGGCAAGGCACCTAAAGGAGAGAAAACTAATTGGATCATGCATGAATATAGGCTTGCTGATGTTGATCGATCTGCTCGTAAGAATAACAATAGCTTAAGGGTGAGTAGTGATGAAAATACACAGAATTTGGATTGATTGATTTGTGTTTTCGATTGATTTGACGGTTTCTATTTTTTTGTTTATACAGCTGGATGATTGGGTTCTATGTAGAATATACAACAAAAAGGGATCGATTGAAAAGAATCGGAAAATGAATACTAGTAGTAGCTATATGGATACAGTTGGATCTCCGGAGGATAAGAAACCGGAGATTCTACCACCGCTACCTCCACCACCTCCGCCGCAGCAGTTGCACAACGATTTCTTCTACCTGCCATCAGATTCAGTTCCGAAGATCCACTCCGATTCAAGCTGCTCGGAGCACGTGCTTTCGCCATGCGAGAGGGAAGTGCAAAGCGAGCCGAAGCTAACTGACTGGGAAAAAGCTACCCTTGATCTTCCATTTAATTACATGGATGCCACTACCGGCGCCACAACGGTCGATAATAGCTTGTTAGGTTCTCAATTTCAGAGCAGTTATCAGATGTCGCCGCTACAGGATATGTTCATGCACCTGCACAAACCTTTTTAAAACTAAGTGGGACCCAGTGGATCATTTTCAGCCGCAAGTGTCAAAGGAGACTAGCTAAAAGTCCGTGACTGCGCACGTGCGGCCGTATTAGAATAATAAATAGTAGTAGCATCTTTTGCGTTCACATTGCCAATTGTGAAAACAACATTTGTATATCTAGTGATCATAATTAAAAAAAAAATATTAGTAATAGCAATTAAAATAAAATTGCAAAAAAACACCCTAATCATGTTTTATAAGTACATAATGATCATGGGACTTTAGTGCTACATGTGAATGTACTTTAGTGTTATGAGAGAAAAGTTACTAGTTGTATGTATGATGAAAAGTTTTAGGGTGGCTATGAAACTTTAATTTGTTTTTTCATTAGTTGTTGGGTTGATTCATTTTTGAAAATTTTGAAGTCCTTTTACCAGCATATTAAGGCTTTGATGTATTCTACCAAATTGAGGTATGCAATAATATCTTTTTTAATATCGATACTTGACTTTTTTGTTTATAATGAAACAATCCTACTTCATTTATGTTAAAGTCTACTTTCTTTATGGTTAAAATGATTCACTTGTTGAAAAGTGTGGCCAAACCATTATTAAATCGGAAAAATGTTCTTAAACTATATATCAGATGAACAAAAATGCTAGTAAGATATGTGATTTTAAAAGACAAGAGAATAAGGTTAATTAAAAGTAATATCTTTTTTATTATGAATAAAATATATTTTTAAAAAATAAAGAATATATTTATTAGAAAATAACATTTTAAATCATTAAGTAATAATAGAGACATTTTAAAATCAAACTATTAACGATAAATATAATTTTAGATCAAATTATTAACTTACGATATTTTTTCATTCGATTTCCAAGATATTTTTGAAAAGGATTATGAAATAGTGTGATTCACTAATTAACTGTTGGAGATGGATTTGTTTTATATATATTTATCAACAATAACATCAACATAAAAAAATGTGCACGTGAATATTTTTACCCAATATAAATTATGTCATTTCTTTTGAGATTCATTAAAAAAAATGGATCATATAACAATTTTTTAGCAACTTCATGCATTTATTATCACTCCAGTGAATCGACTTTTATGTATCCATCATTAACAATATTCTAAACAAACAATAAGTCATTAACAATTACTTTTTCATAGATTTTTAATTTGAGGTACGTATATACCTTAATAAAAATGGCATCTCTTTGTGGAACACTTTCAAATATATCTTCATATTTCACTCTTGCAATAATTAATTTTTAAAAAATAGATAAAATTGTGACATGCGTGAATGTTTTTTTTTCTTTTGGGCCTATTTTCTAATGCACACACTACAAGATGAATTAAAAATGTGAAAGCCACTTTCCATGTCACTTGAAACTATATGAGAGGTTGTGTAAACAAAGTATTTTCTAGTTCACTTTTACTTTGACAATAATGAATGATATGATTATTTTGTTATATTATTTTTATTAATTGGTATTTTCAAAAATAATTTCTGATTGACTCTTAAATTCTATCACTATCAAATAAATTGAGACTAGGATTATTTAAAATTCACGTAAAAAAAATACTATAAATCATAATACTAAAAAAATAATTACCAGGTGTTAATGGCTACTTTATTTTGAAGCAAAGCCAAGAGTGGCGGCAAAGATACAACATCTTCATCATCACGAACAAAGAGTCAATCATCATGCCTAAGAATGTCCTGTAGGATTGTTTAACCACAATCCATGAAGATTGACAGATGGGTTAGAGTCAGCTGGAATATTTTATTGTAGAAGAAGGAGTGGAACTACTAATTTATGTGATAAAGAGGACGAATTAGTACAAGTAGAAGAACGAGAGGAACAAGAAACTGCAATTTTGGAAATTTCTATTGAATCGGAAGTGCTGAGATTTTGATTCAAGAATTGAAGATGTGAACATTTCAAAAAGTAGATTCTTAAATTCAAATGACCATCTGAGATAAGGGTCGAGTATCTGGTGACAGCTGGCTAACTAATTGACTCTAACAAACCAATACTATTAAGTAAGTAACTAACTAAAATACGTGTATACAACTGATAATTAATCTCAATAGCTTCTTTATTGAAAGGCGGTCGACCACTAGATAAGCCACTGACGAAGAAAGCTCGAAAAGCTTTTCTTCATTCGTTATTAAGACAAAATTCTAGGTCTCCAAGTCAGTTCATGCTTTTTCAAAGAATTTTGTATCCATGTACATATAACTTGGCAAGCCTTTCCTTTCCACTGGAGCTTTATGGGTGTTGTCTCGTTTCCTAATCAGATGTTTGGATTTAAACTATGCTTTCGCGAGGAGCCAAATGGTCGTGCCAAAGGCATACCATTCCACCTTACAAGAAGTTCTAAAGGAAGTAATCGGAGGAAAAAAAAGAAGAAAGTCACCTTTCCTACCAACCTCCTGACTTTATTCTTATATTAAGAATAAAAAACGGTGTAGTACTAATAATGTCTAATTTGAACGTCAGTTGACCAACACTACTAATCCCCTTCCCCTCTTCTATAAAATTCCCAAATTATTCTCCTAGATAATGTAAAGTATTTAAGAAGTTCATTAAATAGAACTACTTGTAGAATTCCATGACCCAAAAGTTATAGACACAACATATAAAGTTAATGCCTTTGAATCCAGCTTCAATTGCGAGTGTTCGAAACTTGTGTCGATTATGATCAGGTTTCATTGCTAGAATGGCCTCAACAACTATCAATTTTCCATGTTCTGCTGATATAGCCTTATAACAATTCTTCAGCAACTTCACGCACTGACTATCACTCCAATCATGAAGAATTCACTTTTGTATATCCATCATTAACAAAAATTGTCAATATATGAAGAAACAACAAGTCATTATAAATAATTACTTTTTCTACTAATCTTTTTTCATACTAGATAATTAATTAATTAATTAATTAATTTGAGTTACGTACCTTCATAAAAATAGCATCTCTTGTGGAACACTTTCAAACATGTCTCCCCGACGTGTTCCAATCCTACAATAATTAATTTTTAAAAAATGAATAAAACTGTAACATGCATGAATGCCTTTTTTTTGGGCCTATTTTCTAATGCACACTCTACAAGAATTAAGAGCGTGAAGCCATTTCCCATGTCACTTGACACTATATATATATGACACTACATGAGATCGAGTTTATGCAAGGAAAGTAATTAAACAAGAGAAACAAGAATAAGAAGGTACCGTTAAAAGAAGGGGCATGTTGAACAACATGAGGCAGATCAAAATTTGTGCCTTTAATAGTTGGGTATTTAGATGTAATCATGGTGAGGTTGATTCCAAGGACACCTCCCACATCAACCAAAGTCTTGATGTCCTCAAAACCCTTGTAGTTGTCAAGTATATTTTTCATAACTAAAATTGTATGATTAATCATTGCTTTGTTGAAAACATTACTGTATCTAGAATCCGTTTTTAGATATTCAAATGCATTTACACCATACATCCTTTCAAATGGAATACCTCCTTCAAGAACTACATCTTTTAATCGAAAACTGTGATTTTAAATTAGATAGAAAGGAGTTAGATATGATCTAAATTCTAATTTAATTTACTTTTGAACTTTGCCAATAATGGTTTAAATTTATCATTTCGTTATTGTCACTATAAAGGCACTTTTGAGCCACTTTGATAATAAAAGGTAGAAACGATAAAATTAGCCCATAATTTTTTTTTTACCTAATCTGTTAAAGTTTGAGTGAGTTCAAAATTCGTTGTTCATTTTTTTTTTATAACTTTTAAATAATATTTTTTAAAAATAAAAAGGGGGAATATTTGTTAGCCATAAAGGTGAGCAAATGTGTTATGTATGAAATTCATACTTTCAATAGTTCAGATATGAAACTCAAAAAAAATTTAGATGTGTTTTTGACATTTTACTATAATACCTTCAAATACAGAGAGTTAAACGATATATAAAAAGGGCAGTCCGATGCACTAAGGCTCCCGCTATGCGTAAGACAAAAGAATTACCAGGTGTTAATGACTACTTTATGTTGAAGCAAAGCCAAAAGGAGCCCAGAGATGCACCATCTTCATTATCACGAACAAAGAATTTGCCCACAGGTGACAGACCGTAGAGTCGTTCATTATTATTAATAGAGCAAGTGAGCAATGAATAAGTAGCCACGAGATAAAGCATTCTTTTGTTTTTGGTTCAAACTAGATTTACTTATATAACAAAATTAAGAGTTTAATACAAAAGTGGTGGGGTGTCTCCCCACATTCTGGTCCATTATATGGTCCTTACAACACCGAATTTTCCTAGAGATAGTAGTATCCGAGTAATCTATGGGAAGATAATCTAGTAACTAGCACGGAGGAGCTTCATGCATAACTACATCAAAATTTCGGCAGTTTTCCTGGGCTCCTTCCTTTTATCAGTCTATCTGCCGCCTTGTTCTCCTTTCTGAATATGTGGTCAATTGATGGGCCCTTCAGGTGTCACGCCTCGAGAGGGTATCCTAGGCGTGACTGGTACTCAGAAACCATCTCTAGCCTCCGAGAGAACCACTTGACTCATCACTCATTCGTTCATCAGCAGAAGACTTAAGTGAAAATAAGAACACTTATGTGGGCTCGCCATCATCAACATCAAAGAAAAGAAATAACCCTTAGAAGAAGTAGTTTCAAAGGAGAACTACTCCAATTACATCATCAAACTCTGTCTACGAAGCCTCTAATACTATTAGACGGTGCCAATGCCATGTCCATGGCTACCTCAAAAGAAACATAATACTCAATAATAATAAAAGGATAAAGAGTTCCTCCGAATACAAGAAGGACTCACCAAATAGATGGAAAGTAATGATCTTCAACGATGCGTCTATTGAGAATCTCTACACATGTATTTGCAATATAAAATGATGCAGGTTGAATGACGTCAGTACATGAAATGTATGAGCATGTAAAATGGCAGGAAAGTAAGGAAAGATATCAAGAAACTTCTCTTAGGAAGACTCAGCTCAGAACTCAACATCATCTCAACATCAATATGTAATACAAGTTTAAAAATAACAATAAGCAATGCTTATTCAGTTGAGAGTTTCTCTAACCGACAACCATCACTTATGAGCTAGTGATGATATGATGAAGCGATGTCGTTGCCACACCCATCCAATACCTTGCCCGGGTAAAGGACATCACCATCTTGGATTCAATCATCAAAGTCCTCTTTTTGTGACTTAAGAGGCATAAACTCCATCCTACGCTTGCTACGTAGTTCTGGAATTTGAATCAATTAAACTCTTACCCAACTCGATGCTCAATACTACTCCCAAAATATGTGCTCATATTAACCTCATCATCTAGTCTTATTGGACCTTTATTTAAAACATCAAACTCATCTCATTACGTCTTCATCAATCATTACACTTCAAAACATCATTTATATCTCATCAAATCATCCTGCTCAAACATCATTTCATCCAAAGAATCAAATTCATTTAAACTCAATTCTTTTGCTCTTTCAAAACATAATAAAATACATATATAGTATTAATTCAAATCACTCTTAATGAATATTAAAAGCCAATATTTTTACTCAAAACACGCATAAATATATTTATGAACATCAAATTAGGGTTCATGGGAAAGTAGCCATGAACAATAATTCCAATAATATATGAAATAAAAATAATAATAATCTCAAAGCATAAATATATCTAACTCAATAAAAGAAGAATTAACTCATTTAGAATTCAAGAATTAGGGTAAAACTCAACTATAACTCAATTACAATGAATTTAAATATTGGGCGCATGGACGAACTCTATCCAATGCTATGAATAGTCTTACATACCTGGAATCTGAAGCTTTACTCCGAATTGAAGAACTCAATGAACACTCTTGAACCCCAAGCCTTTTCTCCTCATCGGAACGTTTTGGTGTACTACCCGGACTATAAATCACCGGAATAGTATTTCTACACTACTAAAAATTAAAACTACATTTGAGAATGAGTAAAGAAGTGTATAGAGAGAAAAGTTTCTTGAGAAAGTTTGATGAATAAAATGAGAAAATAAGGTGAATATTTATAGGTGTGGAGAAGGGATCTAAAAATAAATAAAAATAATTACAGGGGATGATCTTGAAAATTCAATGGAATATTGTGATGTTATGGGTGGTGTCAAATGGAGGACTATTGATGTCATGAGTGAAGTCAAATGGATCTAGATCTTTCCATGGTTGGTGAGATGAACTTTCTTTTAACGGAAAACCTTTTTTCGGAGCTGTCTAAACAAAATAACTTCCTAATTAGGATTTGGTGTCTTTATATGAATTGTAGATCTAGAAGTCTACTTTCATATCGTTCAAGAATAAATTAATTTGGAGCATTTTATAATGAGATATAATTTTTCTTCTATAAATACTTTATTTCATCACAACAGCATGTCCTACAAAAAATAATTTATTTGACTTACTTATCCTCCGAATCTTAATATATAGTATTCACAAAAGTTTTAGGTAATAACGTTGGGGTTATTACCTAATTTGAATCACTTAATTTGGATCAACTTTTGAAAAGTTATGCCCAATGTTGACACTCAATTTTGACCAACTTATAACTATGTTTCAGATTACTATCTTAATAAATAGACATTTTTCAAAGTTATTTCGTTATTAAATAAATAACTCACATTTAGTTTTATCCAATAAAACACATATTTTTACGTTCGTAGTTTATAAACATTATAACTATTATCTTTATTATTTTTAATAACGGGCCTCATACGTTCAAATATTTTTACGTGTCTATTTAGCATATATTATGTACGTGTGTCTTATATATATATTTCTTATCTAAATATATTTTATAATATTGCATATCTATTTTAATACACGTGCATTAAAGTTATTATTTAATGGAGTTTATTATATATGCTTATATTAATTATGCACATATTTTAGTATGTACATACGTATGTTATATATACATACTACTACTTAAATAAAATTTATGATGATTATTGATTAAATATCAATCTATTTAATTTTTTCTCTATTTTTATTCTAAGTGTAGTCTTTTTTCCAAATTTAAATTCATATATAACCCATTCTAAAATCTTAAATCCACCTTTTAATCATATCCATCCATTCCATTTTTATCAAATGTCAAGATCTAATCTCAACCGTTCATCAAAATTGATGAACGGCTGAGATCGCATTCCTATTTCTAATTACAAGAAGACCCAAAACCCTAAAACATTTCTTCTTGAGGTCTTCTCCTCCAAAGAGAAGAAGAGAAGCCGCAGCAGCCTCCAACAGCAGCGCACAGCAGCTGCAACGGCGAGCCACCGACGGCGAGCAGCAGCAGCTTCTCCAGCAGCTCCACGACGCGACTTCAGCGAGCTCGAAGCAACGACGTGCAGCTCCAACAGCAGCCTTCGACGCCAGCACCATCGACGGACAACAACCAGCTCCACCAAAAACCCATTCGTTGTCCTCGTCTCCATCAACAACAATAGCGAACCAGTGAGCTTTAGCTCCGGTGAAAAGCGAGCTTCAAGCTCGCACGATGAACAACAAAAGAGAATCGCTGCCCTTCATCTCTGAACCATCAGATCCAGCGGCCACGACGCGCAACAGGAGCAGTGACACGAGCTGCAGCAGTCCACATCTCCTTCTCCAGCTGCAACAACACGCATAGATGCCGACGAGATGGACAACAACAGCAACTCTGGCGAACTAGACGGCAACAAGTATTGGAAATATTAATAATATGTTTGCTGAAAGACAGATCTTAATAGATCTGTCCACGGTTCGTTTTTCTTATTTATTCAAGTTCTTATCTCATTCTTTAACAGGTTTTCTAATTTACTTGTGGTTTTTCAATATAAGATTCATTATTTCAATTGCATGCTTGTTTATGTTTGAAGTAATTAGTAGTTGTGAAGTTCTTTTGGGTGAAATTCTTTGTGATTATACTTTAAGTCTTATTAAGCATTTGTTTGGATGAGTCTGAATATGATCCGTTCCTTTGGTAATGAGTATTAGCAGATCCTCCAATTTTTTCTTTTACACTGTTGGAATTGTTGGCCTCATATTTCTGATTATTCAATTCAATTGCTTTTCCTTAATTAGTTTTAAAGAATAAAATTTATGTCGTCGTTAATTTTTGAGTCAGTCTTCTCGTAGAATAGTTTTCATTTTTTCGTTACTCATCTCTTTGTGGTTAATTTGCTATAATTTGGGATGCTAAATACTTTGGTGAATTAACTTAGCATATTTTATAAGATTCTTCCTTTATTTGAATGACTTGGGTGTTGCCATTACTCATACATTAATACACTAATTTGGCCTTACCCAAAATGAATCTGATTGCTTCATTTGTTTTATCATGGTAAATCTCAATATATGCTAGTAAACGTTAATTTTAGGTTTATTTCTGTTTACAATTTGACTATTTCTCTCATTATGTTTGAATAATTTACCTACAATTAATGATAATAGATCCCTTTTGGGCATAGCCTTTTGACTCTTGAGGCATCCTTGTTGAAAAATTGGACCAAATCTTAGAAAGAATATATTAAGAAGATTTTGCTCAGAAATGTTGAAGTTTGGCCACCTTTTTTGAAATATAATATGTTGCAAAAAGTCTTGCCTAGCCGTTTCTTTATGGATTTTCTTGTTTTTTTTCTTGATTGCTTTCACCACTATAAGACCCATCCTCATTTTGAGGAGAGGGGGACACACAAAACAGACAGAGAGAAAAGGACGAAAAACAGGGAAGAAAAAATAATTTTCTACTTTCCATTTTTACATCTAATATTCATTAGAACACAAAAGGTTTTTTTTAACAAAAATACTTAGTGCTTTTAAGTTCTTTCTGTTGCCTCTTTGCTACTTCGACTTGTTTGGATCTCGAATAGTGTTATCGCTTTCCGTTGGCATATTAATAAATTCGTATTAATCGTATCCAGGTTAGTACCAATTCCCTTTATATATTGATTTATTATTTTGAAATGTGTTCTTGCTTTGTTTGTTTGCTTTGTTGTGGTAAAATTACATAATCATGATGTACCTCTATATATTTGTATATCGCTTGTATTTTTTTTTATGGTTTAGCAGGATTTGGATTTCAAATGCAAGACATGAAGATGTTTATTTGGAACAAGATTCAAATAGTTTTAGTTCCTGTCCTATTATTTCTATTTTTGTATTATTTTTTCTTAATCATTTCGGCATGTAATACTAAACTCTTTATATAATAAAAGGGGGAAGAATACATGGGGAGGGAATATACTTGCTACTTGCTTTAGTGATTTATTTTTAGTTCATCTTAAATTTATGTGTGCTTGAATATATGTGAAATTAGTTATACTACTCATTTCCCCATGCTTAAGTTCATTTATTCACGATACAAAAATTTTATTTTTTACAAGAGGTTTGCTTTAATAAAAAAATAATAAAATAAAAAATGATCTAAAAATAATTTGTTAAATATTATTTATCATCATATATGTTTAAAAAATAATTTGTCTATTTTATACGTCTTATATTTGTTTATGACAAATCTCATTAAATGATTATTTTGATAATATTTCTACATTATAACTTGTATTTTAAGCCTAAAATTATGAATATAGTTTTAAATAATAGCTTTATCATATTAACTATTTAGATATTATATATGTAGGATCTACTAAATAATTTTGAATGTAGTAATAATCATATTTAGATTTAAATGCCATTTTGGGTAGACATCATGTTCATAGGATTTACAATTTTAATTATATCATGTTTAAATATTTTAACTAATATTTTTAACATGCTAGTCATTTGGAAATCATGTGCATAAGATTTTATGTTAAATATCATATAGCAAATCATGTCTATAGGACTTAATGAATATTTAAGTATTTATAATATTATGGGTCTTGCTAAATATTTTTTAAGCTCGTTATATGGATGTAATAAATATTGGCAAAAATATTATTAGGTAGTTTCAATATGAAATAATCCCTAACTTGAAAGATTTTTCTTTGATATTTTATTTAGGAATCACACCAATAGAATTTTAATAATTATTTTTATATCCAAACTATGCCTATAGAATTTCAATAAATGTTTATCATGATATTATGTATAAAAATCATGTTTATAAGATTCTAACAAATATTTATTGTATTATTCCATTTTGAGGCCATGTCTACATTTTAATAAATTTTCATTTCATTTAGAAATCATATTTATAGTATTTTAATAAATTTTCATCATACTCTTAACTAAATCATGTTAATAAGATTTTAAGATTATTGCTAGTAAATAACTAAATTATCAAGCATGCCTTCTTTTATTACAATCGCCCTTTGTAGTTAATATTGCCTTCATATATCTAAAATAATGAAATTTGTCATCTATGTTATTCAAGTTTTTATATACCTACGTCTGATTGTACGCACACACATGATTATTATAGCCTTAACTATTTATCTGTGTTTTCAAGCATGCTAAATTAATTAATCTAGAGGCTTACTTGATATTTTATGTGCTAACTGTTTGTCCTATCTATTTTGTTTGACGATGGGCCCAATTAGGACGCCTGCATTTTCTTTGGTCTAAAACCTACCCTAATAGTATATCCAATGCCTCTTGTACATTAAGTTGGGTCGATAGACACGCTTTAGGACGTTAGTTTTTATTTCTTTTAGATCGCTTTAGGATTATAATAACAAATGAACATAGGAGGGGTAGGGATAGTTAGGCCCTTCGGAAATGATGGAAATCGACCCGAGCAGAAAAACGACAAAAACTATATTTTGTCTTTCGATTAATAAGCCGGCACTGATCCGAAGAATATGAATATATAGAAATATTTTATCCTGTATATTCTAAAATATTTTCATTGATATATATTTGGGGTAGTTTAAATGTTAAAAACTAAATTATTTTCATCTACGTATCACTAATTTCTATTGTCTTTAATTTTTTATTTTTTTATATTTTTTAGTTAATAATATTTATTTATCCTGTGTTAATTCTAACATTAATTGTTTAGTTTAACCTAATTAAATCCCTTAAAGAGAAACCATTTTTAAGTTCGTTTGTTTAATTTAATTAATTCATTTAATTATCTTTTTTTATTTAATCATTTTTTAGCAAATCTATTACTCTTATAAATGATCTAAAAATATTTCAAAATTTATATTTCTTTCAAATTGTTTAATACTTTAATTATTGTTAAAACACATTTTTTCAAAGTTAGTCAAATAATTTTCAAATCGTTGGACAACCGCATATTAGCGGCTATTTTAAGTGCTAAAACCTTCTTAAAATAGTAATATGAACCTCGTACCTTTTTCTCTAAATTTGTAAGACTTAAATCTGTTAGTCTTTTAAATTAAGTTTTCTTAATTTTTTTAAAAAATTAAGTGGCGACTTCTCTTTTACTAAAATTGATTTTTTCTTTATAAAAGTTGAAGTTGATTTTAAACTCTAGTCCATTTTTCGACATAACACCCAAAATACAGAAGCAATATTATTTTCATCGAGAATTAAAACACCACATACAACATTTTAGGAGGTGTTACACCAGGACCTGTATAAGATACCTTCAATCCAAGATGATATTATCAAAAGGTAAATATCGGTTAGGGATCATAGCGATAGCTTCCTTGGAGTCGGAGTTTATGATAAGGGACTTTAGGTTCCTGTTGGCCGCAATCCTTAGACCAAATAGGATGGCTAGCTGTTTAACTTGTTTGGGAGTAGTATGTGTACAGTGTTTTGAAAACCTTTTTATCCGGTCCTTTTTGTGGTTTCTAAAAATTCCTCCTATCATACCCCTGCCAACTGTTCTCCCAGCAACGTCATTTGTGTTTAACTTGTAGGTACCCTCTAGGGGTGGTTGCCATTTTAGCGCAATGGTTAGCAAGGGATGTTTAGTGAGAGCCTGTCTATAGGCCGCAAAGTGGTACTCTATTGCCCAAAAAGTGATTAAGCTAGGCTGGGGACAGTTTTTGTTGTCATTGAAGACATTGTCGTTCCTACTAATCTAGATTCCCCATAAGCAGTATGAAAGGACATCCTCTTATGTGATCCAATTATTGAAAGGCTTACTCCTAAGGCTGTTCCAAACCTGGCGCATGTTGGTAATGGAGATGACAGTGGATTCAATTGCAATGCCTGGTGTGCTATGGTTTGCAATTTGACTCCAAAAAAGAATAGCCTTGGGACAGAGAAAGAAGATATGATTGATGCATTCTGAAGCATTTCCACAATATTTGCAAATGGGTTCTATGTTCAACACTATATGGTTTAGAAAGGAGTTTGTGGGGAGTCTTTCATGTTGTAGTAGCCAGATGAAGAACTTAATTTTTGGAGGCTTTTGGAGGTTCTAAATCTAGTTGAAATTTGGCTGGGTGGAAATGACTTGGGGGGGCTTCAGATTATTCTGGAATCTATAAGCACTACTACTAGTGAACAAGCCATTGCTGGTGAGGTCCCAAATTAACTTATCTTCTCTATTAATCTGGGTTGGGAGGCAGCAATCCTTGATAATAGAGATGATGTACTCAGGGATGGTAATAGAGAGATTGGTTTGGTTCCAAGCACCTTCAGACCTTAGGGACTCAATTTTGAGGTTGAGTTCTTTTTTATTGAAGTGTCCTTGGATAAAGCTTCTGATGGTGTCATGATTAGGAATCCATTTGTTATCAAAGAAATTAATTTTTTTCCCATTTCCTACCACCCATCTGGATGCTAACATGTAGTTTTTCCACCCTTCCCTAATGCAACTCCAGGGTGCAATGGTTAAGGCTCTACCTCTAAATATATCCTTATTATGGTAATGTTTAAAGTAGAGGACCTGAGACCAGAGGGCTTGACTATTGTGGTACATTCTCTATGCTAAGCTAGTATGGAGTGTTTGGTTCTTAACATCACACTTTTGGAGTCCCAAACCCCCATCCCTTTTAGACTTGGTAACAGTGTTCCAGTTGAGGAGGTGGAGCTTCCTTTTTTCAAAAGAGGTGCCCTAGATAAAGTCCTTTTGGATTTTGTCAATGGACTTACTATTCTTGGAGGGTGGATATATGAACTGCATCACATGAGAGGGTATGCTGCTAAGGGAAGCTTTGTCTAGCACCACTATTCCAGCCATGGTAAAGAACTTAGTTTTTCAGCTTTTTAACTTAGCTTGCATGTTGTCTGTCAATGATGAATTGGAAGTCACCATGGAAAGGTTTAGAGTGGAAGATTAGGAAGCCAAGGTATTTACCAAAGTGGGGGATTGTATGAATGCCCAGAATAGCAGAACAATTTATGTTGTTGGTCCTGGTGCTATTTCTAGGGAAGACTACTTTAAATTTGTTCAGGTTAACTTTTTGCCTAGACTCCTTGAAGAAGGAGTGGAAGATATGTAAAATGGTTCTGCAATTGTTGGGAGTAACATGGAAAAACAATGTCAAATCATCAACAAAGAAAAGATGGGAGAATTTTGGACCAGAGAAAGAAATGTTGATGGGGTTCCAGGTTTTATCAGAGACAGCCTTATCAATGGTCCTGGATAGTCTCTTCATACATATGATGAATATGTAAGGGGAGATGGAGTCTCCCTGTCTAGTGCCTCTTGAGGGG
Source organism: Solanum dulcamara (assembly GCF_947179165.1). Classification (NCBI taxonomy): domain Eukaryota; kingdom Viridiplantae; phylum Streptophyta; class Magnoliopsida; order Solanales; family Solanaceae; genus Solanum; species Solanum dulcamara. The sequence continues at coordinate 63,401,525 of NC_077244.1, read as the reverse complement.
TAATAAGATTTGGTTCTTGAGCCATTAACTAGGAAAGTGATAGAGGAAGACGTAATGCATGACATTGCGAGATTGATCAGCTTGGTGGGGAGGTTGAAGTAAATTAGAGGGTCTTTTATGAAGGCCCATTCAAGCCTATTAAAAGATTTCTCCAGGTCAATCTTCAAGATCATATTTGCTTTTGAACCTTTCATTTTCCTAAAGTGGCTAGTGTATTCTTGGACAATGATGGCATTATCAGAAGAATTTCTATCTTTAATGAAGCTTGCTTGGTTTGGGCTGATGATGTGGGGGAGGAACTCTTTTAATCTACCAGCAATAATTTTAGTAACGAGTTTGTAGGAAGTGTTGCAGAGTCCAATAGGTCTGAAGTTCTTAAGGGTAGTGGCATTTGGGCACTAGAAATTAGATAAAGTAGAGTGGAGTTCATGATAGGATCCATTACAGACCTTTCAAAGATCTGTCTACACCATTCCATGGCCTTTGTCCCCATATTCTCTCAATATCTTTGAAACAAGAGAGGGTGAAGACCATCAAGCCTAGGGGCCTTTAAGGGCTTGAAGGACTTCAGAGCAGCCAGGATTTCAGAATCTCTTAAGGGGGCATCAACAAGGTTTCTCATATGGTTATCAAGGCTGTAGGGTTTAGTGTTTTGGGGGTGGGTGGGTCTAGGGGAGTAGAGATGGTCATTGGAGTATAGTTTCTCATAGTAAAGGGTCACTTGGGATTCAATAGCCTCTTGGGAGTGGTATTCCATACCACTGTCATCTTTTAGGAAAAGGATGTGATTCTTTCTTCTCCTATTAATGGTAGTTGTATGAAAAAACCTTTTATATCCCCTTCATTGAGACAATTGATTCTAGATCTAACTTTTAGAAGTCTTCTTCTTGCTTAAGCAATGAGTCATACTCTTCAGTTAACTCAACTTCTAGATTTTACAGAAAGGTGCTATGGTGGTAGCTGGGAGAGTTTTGGATACCATTCAAGAGTGCTAACAGGGACTTCATCCTCCGAAAAATATTTCCAAAGGTGGTTCTGCTCCATATCATGGCTCTCATTTAAAAGGAATGGCTTGCTTTTAGGAGTGTGGAGTTGGTGGTGAAGTTTTCACTAATAGGACCCTTAAAGCCTTGGTAGCTACACCACATGGGCTCTAATTTTAAGGGCTTATTTCTATGAATGGGACTTTCATTGCCCAGTTGACTAGGATGGGGCAATAGTCAGAGTGGGTACGAGTGAGGTGAGTGATTGAGGCATCAAGATAGGCTAATAACCAGGAGTCATTGGCAAAACATCTATCTAACCTTTCGAAGATAAGGTTCTTTTTATTACTGTACCTCTTAATAGTCCAAGTATACTTGCTACTCTTAAAGCTTAAATCTACCATGCTACACTGATTAAGGCAATTCCAAAGATGGTTGGCACGATTGATGTTAACAGTTCTACCTCCTAATTTATCCTTTTCGTTCAAGACTTCATTGAAGTCTCCGCCTATGAACCAATTCCCTTTATAGTTCTGGGAGATCTGAGTAAGATTTTCTCAAAGTGCTAGGCAATTTTCAAGACTGTTACTAGCATAGATCGCAGAAAGAATTCAAGGGTTAGGATGTTTACTAACCTTCACAAGAACGTAGATGCCTTGGGGGTGAAATAGAGAAATTATCAAGCTTCATATCTTTGTCATTCCACATGATGACGATTCCTCCTATAAGGCCTTCCGCAGCAGACTGGATTTGATTCTCAAAACTAAGTCATTTGACAAACTTGTATGTTCCTTCATTTTCGTTTCTAACAGAATTAGCATACTGGGTTTGTGGGTATTGACGAGGGCCTTGTAATGCCTCTTAAACCTAGCATTATTAGCCCCTCTCATGTTCCAAATTATGAAATTCATGAGGTACCTTTGCGATGATGGCACTTTCAAAGAACCTAACCTCTTATTCCGCTGATTTGGGTTGTTCAGATCCAAAAGGGGGTTCAGTGTAGCTGTTAGGGGAAAGTCCATCGTCTGACTCTTCACATCCATAGTGAATCCTCTCACTCTCTCTAGACAGCATACAATAATCAATTTGTTGAAGTGCTTTTCGAGTTCTTTCAGATAGCGGTCTACTAGATGAAAGACTTCTGTTTTTTGCTCCGCAAACAGAGGGAGTAGTTAACCCTCCAGTGGGTTTTGTGGTGTGCTTTCTCGGGCGTTTGTCTGAGTATTGAAAGCTTGGCTCCGCCCTATCCTTAGTACCCTCCATGGAAAAAATTGAGGTCTCATTGGGTTGAGAGTGGTAGGGTGGTTGGGGAAGAAAGGGAGATCGGCTTGGTTCTGGTTCAAGAGTAGGTTGATTGCTTGAGTTGGTAAATTGGGTAAGAGCATTTGGAGGATCGTTTTCTTCTAGAGTTCGTGGCCATGTCTTGTCATAGCCAGGTCAATTGCTTGCCGGACAATTTGAGTTAGGTACTTGGGATTGTCCAGAAGCAGTGACACCGGCTGTTGGTTCATATTCAACTCTAGTTCCAGTGCGAAGTCTTACAGCGCCATCTCCATCCATAATTTTGGGAGGAGGTTCTCGGATGATGAATCTGTGACAAATATTAGTGGAGGGAGCGGGGTTATCTCCTGGTGGCTTTCCATGCTAGTGTATTGGAGTTGTGAGGTGTGGTTTGAGGGAGGAAATCTCATCCCTCTTATTTTTCAACTGGGGGTGGTTGTTAGGCCTATTAATTGACATGACAACTATGGTCATGTCATCAAAGGGAGGGTGATGATTACCCTCCATCACCTTGGGAGGGCTACTGAGTGAAATCTCTATGGGAGAGAGCTTCAGAGCATTCTTGGGGATAAAGAGAGATATGAGAGTTAATGTGTGAGTGGATCCCACTTCCATAAATGAGTTAGGAGACGGTCCCATCTTATTAACTTCTGTGTCTCCTCCAGTACCTTCATAGGCTTTTGGAGGGTTAACTATCCATTTCAAACTAATGGACTCTGTCATGCCAATGGTCCGTTTATGGTTAACGGAGTTAGCGGTGTTATCTGTTAGCTTCGTTGAGTTACCTGAGTTAGAGGGTTTACCGGTGCCCTGGTGAGGATGAGAAGTACGTACCTTTTGTTGGGAGAGAAGAGTGGATGTCTTGCTAATACCATTACCTGTCTCCTTGGACCCTACAGTGGCCTGCGATTGTTGAGGCCCTTGTGGTGTCCTCCGGCCCCTGAGTTTCCTGGGAAAAAGAACTATTTGCCATTGATCTATTTTTGATCCGCTTGTTGAAGCACCTGTGGTGGTAGGTTTCTTTGGTATGGGGATTGTGAAGGAGAATCTGGATTCAGTGTGTCCTAGCCTACTGCATTCCTTGCACATAGTACCTTCCCTCTCGTAGACCACTTCTTGCCAGTGATTTTCGATTCGGACCTTTGTTTTATCGGGGTTGCCCATTGGTACTTGGATACAAATTCTCGCATAGCTTCCCCAGAGAGTTGCAGAGGTGCAAGTGTCTATTTTAAGTGGAGCACCTAATTTTCTTCCAACCCTTTCTAGAATGAATTTGTCGTAGAACTTTGTTGGGAATTGCAGTAACCTAATTCAGATCGCACTGTGTTATAGTTGATTCTCTAGGTGCGAATTTTGGTTCCCATTGTTTTATTGAAAGAAAATGTCCAGCTATGAACCATGGGCCATTATGTAATACTTTTTCCATGTTTGCCTTCATGTTGAATATTGCAATGAAGAAGTTCCATCCTAAATCTATCAAAGTAAGGTTCTCACTGGTTTCCAGAGTTCTGTTAGTTTATTCTTTAGGTAAATGTGAGGAACTCTCTTACCCATTAATTTAACTATGATGGAGAATTTCCAAGGCTGGTGGATCCTCTATTTCTCTTCTTCAGTAAGTATAATGGAATCATCCATTTCCATTACCTCCTTTCTTGTTGGTTCGGAGTGGTTGAGTTCATCTTTTTTGTCTAGTAAAATATCTTTGAAAAATTGCCTCTTTGATTGGGTCTCCTCCGTAAGTATGTCCGGTGGATCCGACTGCGGTGGTTACGGTGGCGTGGGTACAATAGTGACTAGGGAGTCGGTAGTGGACATTAACAAATTTATTGTTCTTCTTTTTGTTCATAAAGCATTCTATCTAACATGTTGACTGCTTCAATAGGGTTGTTACAAGGCATTTTAGAAACTATTTGAGAAGCAGAAAGTTGAGTATCATCAACTTTGTCTACGATCTCAAATACCTCTAACTCAACTGTTTAAATGCAACACAAAAGGAAGTACTGATGATGACGATAACTGCATTGCATAAGCAAAATTCTCATCTTTTTGTGACCCACTACTAATTGGTAATTGGCTGTTTGACATATTGACTTGAATCAGTTAGCTAATAACACTTTCTAAATTTCCTTTATATCTCGCAACCCTCACACTCATGACTCATATATATAAGTATACAAATAATAGTAGGTATCACTAGCTAGGGTCACGGTCCGGGCCCAACATGAGTGTTTTTATTTTCTTAAGCTTCTATATCAAGTTAAAATCAGATTAAAAAAATTAAAATGAAAAAAATAATGAAAACTAGTATATGTACTCGTGCTATGCTTGAATCATAGAAACAATTATATGTGAGACATGTATGACATATTGCAGATCTTATTATATTTATCTTTTTGGAATCAAATCTTATTATATACTGACATTTTCTATATAGAGTATACTTAATTGCTACTGCATTATTACTAGCCATTTCATCGAGCAATATGCATTGCTGTGCTGACACATTCAATGTCTAGAATTTAATTATTAATAGAAATTTGGGCATGGAAAACAGCGCCAGCTAAAATTTTGTCACTTTTGAAACCTAATACAATAAAAATGGCTTATAATTTCCTAATTATGTCTTTAGTTGACAAATCCAATAATTTGAAGTATTTGTCATGAAATCATTAAGATAATATTATTAGGTAGACTATCGAAGTGATGGTTCTTGCCGCAGAAGTATTAGATGATTTATTATTAGGGTAGTTAAATTAAATTATAGAATATAATTCAATTAAAAGACTTATGTGAAAAAGGAAGAATGATATATTCATGAATTATACCCTTGTCTATTCATGAATTCAAGTAAATTTTCTTAATTAAAATAATGTTACATATGTATTGTGAAAATCTTTTAGTTTCACGATTCTATATATTAATTTATGTTTAACAATTCATAATCGAGAAAAAATAAGGATACAATTGCCTCATTCCAAATCATTCACGACTAAGGGTGTGTTTGGTAATTTCCATATGTTTGGTTGATATTTTTGAAAAATATTTTCTCTAAAAAAATAAGTTTCTAGAAAATGAGGAAAATAATTTTTCGAAAGGAAAAGAGGCTAAAATGCTTTCGAACTATTGAAAATGGTACAAAAATGCCCTTAATCCATTTATTGAGCCTAAAATATCCTTGACATCCACCTTTAGGTCCAAAAATAACCATTTTCTTTAACGGAAAAGGGCATTTTAGGCCCAATAGAAGGATGAAGACATTTTTGTACCATTTTTAATTGTTCGAGGGCATTTTATGTCATTTTTGGATCTAAAGGTGGATGTCAAGAATATTTTAGGCTCAATAAATGGATGATGATATTTTTATACCATTTCCAATAGTTCGAAGTTATTTTAGGTCATTTTCCATTTTCCTAATAAAGCTAGGAAAAACAAGTTGCATAATTAACATTCCAAGTTTATTGTCTCCTCTACTCCCACTGAATCCCCCCACCTTCACACCTTGATCATCCCACCTCCCGCCACCCCCAGCCCTCCACTCATAGATAAATAAAGTAACAGAAAGTTTTAGTACAATAATCTTATTGATATGCTGCAATTCCAGTCCAAAAGTAGTGGCATAGTAGTTAATGGATGATATTCAGAGTCGAGTAGTAGAGGTAGAGTAGCTACTTGTAGAATTCCATAACCCAAAAGTTAGAGACACAACAGATAAAGTTAGTGCCTTTGAATCCAGCTCCAGTTGTGAGGGCTCGAAACTCGTGTTGAGAGCGCTCTTTGCCTCCGGAACTATAAGCCAACATGATCAAATCAAATTGTGAAACACTAACACAGGCATGGGTATGATCAGGTTTCACTGGTAGAATGGCCTCAACAACTATCACTTTTCCATTTTTACCACGTATAGCTTTATAACAGTTCTTCAACAACTTCACGCACTCATTATCACTCCAGTCATGAAGAATCCACTATCATATAAACACAAATTGTCAATATTTTGAAGAAACAATACTATTTTATTTTATTTTTGCTAAACCTTTTTCATACTAGATTTTTAAAAATTAACTTCATGAGATACGTACGTACCTTCATAAAAATAGCATCTCCTTCTGGAACACTTTCAAACATATCTCCCCCGACGTGTTCCACCCCTTCAATTAATATAAAACTTTGATATGAATATAATGCTCTCTTTTTGAGCTATTTTCTAACTCACACATTACACAAATTAAGAATACTTTATACAAGTAAAGTAAACAGGAATGAGAAGGTACCGCTATAGGAAGGGGCATGTTGAACCACATAAGGCAAATCAAAATTAGTACCCTTAATGGTTGGGTATTTAGATGTAATCATGTTGAGGTTGATTCCAAGACCACCTCCCACATCAACCAAACTCTTGATGTTCTCAAAACCCTTGTAGTTGTTCAGTATATTTTTCATGATTAGAATTGTATGGTCATTCATTGCCTTGTTGAAAATATCACTGAACATGGGATTCATTTTTAGATATTCAAATGCATTTACACCTAGAATCCTCTCAAATGGGACTCCTCCTTCAAGAATGGCATCGTTTAATTCAAACCTGTGATTTCAAATTAGATAGAAAGGAGTAAGATATGGTCTAATTTGCTTTCGAACTTTGTGAAATATAGTTTAAATTTATCATTTAGTTATTCTCTATAAGTCCATAATAGTCTAAACATGATATACTATATATTAGATATACCCAATAATACTTCCTTATTAATATATAGAGTGTTAATTATAAATACTCAATGTCGCAAAATCTTTTATTTGTTATAGTAACAGTATATTTAGTGTAAGACAAAAGAATTACCAGGTGTTAATGATTACTTTATTTTGACGCAGAGCCAAGAGTGGCCGCAAAGATGCATCATCTTCATAATCACGAACAAAGAACTTGCCCACTGGTGACAGACCGTAGAGTCGTTCATTATTATTAATAGAGCAAGTGAGCAATGAATAGCTAGCCACGAGATAAAGCATTCTGTCTAGCATGTTGGCTGCTTCAGTAGGATTATTATTACAAGGCATTTTAGAAACTATTTGAGAAGCAGAAAGTTGAGTATCATCAGCTTTGTCTAGGATCTCAAATACCTCTAATTCAACTGTTGAATGCAACACAAAGGGGAGTACTGATGATGACAATAATTGCATTGCATATGCAAAATTACCCTCTTTTTCTGACCTACTACTAATTGGTAATTGGCTGTTCGACATATTGACTAAATTAATTAGTTAACACTATCTCAATTTTCTCTAGCACTGCTCCTTCCTTTATATACAAGTACAATAATAATAGGCATCATGGTATGGACCCTACATGAGGTGGACTTGGACATGAGTTCACTACTACTGTAAGATCAAGGGTAAAGAGACCAATTACCAATAACCCTTTAATTTTGTGATTTTGAGTAAACATATATTTCTTATTGAAAAAATAGTGCATATATACCTATTTCATTAACAAGCGAAGATTTACTTAATGAAAAACTTTTAAAACTTGATTTGTTTTAATTTAAAACTGTAATGTAGCTTTAAAATTTAGATCACCCATTTTTTGTACTCCTCTAGACCTGACTTGACCTAACTCAATGAAAAAAATCTAATTCCTCTTTTACGCAATCAATTAATGGGTTTGGGTGGAGTCTAAATAAAAGAGGGCACAAAAGGAGTAATAAAAGTAGCGCGGTTACGGCGCGTTGAGGCACTTCTTTGATGGTCCTCATATGCTCGATTATTTTTTTTGTTTTTCTTTATTTGATTTGCATTTCAAATTTAATGTGTCTTCAAAAAAAAGAGTCTTATATATGACTCTTTAGTGAATTGTTCATTTTACAAGAGAGAAGTGTTATTGTACAAGATATTACTAAAAATAATGTTCAAGATGATATCATCTTCTCTTACTATTATAGAGATGCTAACAAAATGGTTGATTTTCTCACAAAACTAGTCACAATTCTTGATGAATACAATCTCTATCTCTATCTGATATGTTTTAACATTCTTCATTTTTGCCAAGATTGCTTATAATATCATGTCATGTCATGTGTACACAGGATAAGGACTAGATCATCTTTTGTGTCTTTTCATAAATGGTATACATTACTCCTAAAATTAGACTTTAATTTTTTTTTCTTAAAAAGAGTTAACATTGATGATGTATGGTGATAGCACACTCTAAATGTCTATAGCTTTGTAACCTTGCTATATATGAATGTCATCACTGACATCTTTTTCTTTTCGATAATAATCTAAGCTAGATATATAAAATATAAGACGACAGAATTTATGTGCTCTTTATCTAAAAGAAATTCTACAATTTTCCATATCTTTTTATATGTATATTAAGTCATTTATTATGAAATATTAACTTTATATATTCAATTTTTAGACGGTATATTTCCACTTAGCAATTATTTCTAGGAATCATAGGGCTCTAACTATTGGGTTCAAAATAATCAGGACGTCATGCGGAACTTTATAATTGCAAATCATGTTGGTGATATCAAATGACAAGGAAAAGTATACTAAAAATATATTATTAATATGATTTGGCCTAGTGACCTATATATTATAAAATTAATATTGAAAAAAGGCATAAATATGTAGGGAGAAAATCTCTCCATAAACAACACACTTTTAACGACTACGTACATTGTGGATGTTATTGTGTTCTTTGGTATGAGAAAAGGGTTATAGAGTTCCAAGCTTTTTTTCTAAGGAAAAAATAAACAAAAATAATAGAGAATTATATTTTCCTTTCAGAAAAAGTAAAAACAATTATGGTAATGTTTTAACTTTCCTTCCAGAGAAAAGCAAAATTTGAAGATAGTAAGAAAATCAGGCAAAATCCTAACAAATCTCCCCTCCCGTTATTTTATATTTTATTTATAGTAAGAAAATCAGGCAAAATTTGAATATATTTTATTTATTAGTTAACTTTACCCTTTTCGTTAAGATCGAGTTATTCATACCCCTTCTGTTACGAAACTTAACAAAAATACCCCTCATTTTAATAGATTTCCACATGACAATTTAAAATCCACATGGCTTGCCACTTGGAGTGAGGTGGATATCACATGCCATGCCACCCCAGCACCAAATTTTTATTCTTTTAATTTTTAATTTAAGATTTTTATTCTTTTTTGTATTCTCATTATGCATTAAAAAAACACCTGATCCCAAAAATAAATTCATCATCTTTACCTACGAAAGCAATTCAAATCTATAAAGTAGAACTTCTCCTCTTTTGAATCCCATCAACATTGCCTTCAACAACAACAACTAAATTATGATCGAGACAAAATTCAAAAAGCTTATAAATATTCCTCCAAATCTTAAAAGACTTATCTCCAATTCCCCGCTGGCTGAAATCGTCAAAAAAATTATAGATGTCTAGGTCTTGAATTAGGAGAATTGAGTTGTGCTATTTAAGAGTTGTTCATAAATCACAAGGAATGCGATTTACATGTATTTTTTTGGTTCCATTTTCAGTTTTAATGAGGGGCATTTTTGTCTTTTTCCCGCCTCTCCTATACTTAACACACGACGTTTGAGACCAAAATTCATCCCTTATCAGTTTCTAAAGGAATTTTTCTCTCATTAAACACCCAAAACTTTTGAGAGCAAGGATTGGAGAGAAGAGGAGAAGCTAGGGTTCAAGAGTTTCAAGACAACTCTTAGATTTTCGCTTAGATAATTTTCATTCCAGATATTTAAGGCTAATCTAAATGTTAGACTGAGTTCGTCCACATGCCATTTCACTTCTATTGACCTGAATTGAGTTTGAGTTTGAGATCCCGAGTTTCTTGAATTATCTATTATCTTGTTAAGTTTTTAATGCCTATTTAAACACAAATTGATGGTATTCATGACTTGAATAATTTATTTGAGATACATGTTCATGTTTTCATTCACATGAACACTAATTGAGGATTGTATTTGATTTTATGCATAAATTGAGTTTGAAGATACAAATTGTGATTGTCCTGACTGAGATTTAATCGAGCATGAGTTGAGTTAAAAGAGTCTTTAAAATTATAATTATTTTCCTGCCGATTTACATACTCGTACATTCCATGTACTGACGTTATTTGACCTGCATTATTTTATGATGCAACTTAGGTATTAAAGATCCTCGATAGGAGTACCATTGAAGATCTATTTCCTTTCTGATAGTTGTGAGACCTCCTAACTTCGAAGGAATCATAATTATTTTATTCATTGTTTATGAGTAGTTTCTTTCGAGGTAGCCGTGGGCTTGTCTCGATACCTTTTTGATAGTTGATAGAGGTTTTATAGAATAGACTAAGTAGATTGGAGTTAACGTCCCTTTTGAGTCTCTTTTGCTTAAACTTATATTTATGAGATTGGATTGATTTTCAAAGATTGTCTAATTAAAAACTATTATTTATTTGAGTTGTTGCATTAGTTAGCCCACTAGAACGTTTCTTGTTATTGCATTGAGTCTTCCACTGATTGATTGAATGAGTGATCGGACCAAGTAGTACGCTTGGGGACCAGTATTGATTTACAAGTTCCAGCCATGCCTAGGGTACCCTCTTGGAGCGTAACAAACTTGGTATTAGAGCATAAAGTTCAAGTGTCTTAGGGTGTCTATGAAGTCGTGTCTGTAGGATCTTATTTATGATTGTGAGGGCCCTACTTCTATAAATGGGGGACTATAGACATTTAATAAAAGTTTCCCTTCTTTCAAAATTCAAATCATGCAATAGAGTTGTCCCCTAAGAAACTTATCCAGATTCATGCGTTCTCAGATCCATTCGACTACCCCTCATACTCAAGATAGTTGAAACAGTAAAGCTCATATCCTTATTAATGAGTTACTTTCAGATAAAGTGTTCAGAGGTTAAAGACATTGCACCAGGCTTGAGAGAAGCCGGTTAGTTTGCACAAGTCTATTGGTTTGAAAGAATGCACCATATTTATATGAATCGTACGTTGAGGTAGAGAAAGATGTATTTTCATACTCCCTTCTCTAAAACCTTATTTCAGATATTATTCTCGAGAGGAAAATTATGTCTCTAAATGATTAGTGTCACCATCTGATGGAATGTGATTTGAGGCATGGTAAGTTATGATTCGTAGAATGATCCTAGAGCTAGAAAGATAGAGTTAGAGGAGTAGAAACCAAATAGTGAGAATGGTGGTTGATTGAGGCATGTACCTAGAGCTAGGTATCTATAAGGTAAGCAATGGGGTTAGAAGTCAAGTCTCTTTGATTTTGACAAAAGATATAGTAAGTATCATCTAGCTTTCATGATAGAAGGTAGAGAAAGAGTTGTTGGTTAGAATGAGTAAGAGTATACTTGAACCTAGAAAGAAGTTATGTGACGTGTCAGTGTGTTAGTAAAGAATAGTTATTGGTAGTGGACCAAAAGAATGAGTTGTCATGAATTGGTATATCTAAGATGGACTTATGATGTTGTAGGAAAAGCCTCATGATATTCATAAAGTCATGAACATAGATAGGCAAGGAGGTGTAATGAATGGCTAAATAGTATCTAGGTTGTGAAAGGAGATATGGTGATAGACTGTAATTAGATAGACTATGAGATAGAAATTGATTACTTGTCATGAGGTCATAATAGGTGAGTGTTTCTTAAATTTCACCTATCAATTGTAAGATAGTATAGTATGCGAGAAGTATGTAAGATACATGTTGGCACTAGACTCTAAACTTGAATTTCAAATGATCATTGTGAACACAGGATAGCATTATGAGAGTGACAGTGTTGGTTTGGAAATTTGCTCTAGTAGGCTTGACATAACATATGTGAGAAATTAAGATATTAACATGCAAGAAGTGTTGTTGTTGTTTTTTTCATGCAAGAAGTGTGATGTTGTGAATGTGGGGTTATGACCCTTAGGTGAAAATAGTGAAGTGTGGCTAGTCATTAGGTAAGAAGAGACTTAAGATATGTATCTGAGATAGTATATAGTTGTATGAGGCTCTAAGTTTATGAATTTCTATTGGTACCTAGTTAGTATTCGTTACTTGCCAATGGGGAGAAGGTTGAGGTAATAATTATATTTTGGCAAAATGGATCAAAACCCCCCTAAACTTGTCGATTTTTATTTGGTGTACACCTAAACTTTGTGTTGGCTTAATTAACCCCTCCCCACCTCAACTTGGTAATTAGATAATCGCAGCCTCCCTGGAAGCTAATGTGGCAAAGAGATGAATGCACTCTCTTTATCGCGTGAGAGGGAAGAAAAATCGAAAAAAACAACTTTCAAGTGGGTATTTTCAACTATTCAATGCCACACAATCAATATAATGATTTATTTATTTTAATCATATTTCTCTGTACTTTTCCTTAACATACATTGCATATTCTATTCTGAATATATTTTAAGCAATGATTATTAGTTGAAACTTTATTTATTTTATCCATATTAATAGAAGGTTTAGCCAAAATAAAGAAATTCAAACAGATATTTTCTATAAAAAAATTATGTTTTTTCTTCATGCAATGTTTATTTATTTCAATTGTGTATTATTCCTTTTTGGGACCAAATAAATAAAATATTTTAAATTTTATTTAGTTCTTCTTTAGATACAATAATTATTCTTTCTAATTTGTATTTCTTTTTTTCCTGGTCTTGATTAAAATATCATTATCTTTTCCCAAATAAAAAGAAATATAGTTAAAATATCATTATTTCAATTTTTTAACACAAAATTGACCTTGAAAAGATGATTAAATAATTAATGATCTTAAAAAGATAAAAATATATATTTTATTCTAAAAAAGTCACATGGACAAAGAAAATTCGTGTGGAAGCGCGTGTATTACACATCCATGAGTTGTCAGCATTCAGGAGGGCGCGACTATCAAATTACCAAGTTGAGGGAGTAATTAATTCAACACAAAGTTTAGGTATACATCAAATAAAAGTCAACAAGTTTAGGGGGTCATGATCTATTATGCCTTATATTTTTATATAGTATTCATAAGAATTGTATGAAGGGATTATATATTAATGATGGTGAGTCTCTCATTACAGTTCAAGTTTCCTTCAGTTAGGTAGATATGAACTTAGAAGGATGGTATTAATAGGCTAAGAAGGGGAATGTCAGACTATTAGAAGTTAGGTAAAGCGGTTATGTGCACCGGTAAGAGCAACGATGATAGAAAGATGCCTAGTAGATAGAAAGAAGTTATGAGAAATATCTTAGAAGGAAGACCTATTAGCGGTTTTATATCTTTGAGTATAGTATAACTGGGTGGAGTAATGTGCTTATAGCTTAGATTTGTGTAGAGAATCAGTTTGTAGTCTCAAGGTAGTGACCTTCGAGCTAAGGGGGAGATGATGAGGTATTGAACCAAAGTAGGTCTTGAGTTTAAAGAAGTGATAAGTTGATCAGGATGAGACATCAGTGTTTTTTCATCTCTTACATTCTTTATACTTCAGTTGAGGCGATACCCTACTCCTGTCTAGTGTATAAGTGCCATACCCATGGCCCAGACCCAGGCACTTTATGTTCATTCATGTTTATGCTCAGTTCCTAGATTGAGAAGTGGTAACTTCGTTCAGGGATCCCGATTTTATTTCATGAATCTAAGATTTTCTAGCCCTATGATATATGAAACATGACCTTTACAATCATGTTTCACGGTATGCTCAGTTTCACAAACTCATGATAGGCCTTAAATGCTAGTGAGATCATATTACGTTATGAATGTCCTCAGATCAGATTTCTTGAATGAATTATGCTTATGTTCTTTTGCGCTAAGCCCTTTCAGTTATCCTTTCTTTTCAGTCTTGACAGCGACGTTGATGATAGTAAATGAGTTATGGTAGATGAGAAAGAGTGGATGTTCCTTATTGTTATAGTTTTGGTATGCTTATTACATTTAAGGTTATAGGCATAGAGAAAGAGCGGGATGGGATCTTGTTGTTTGCAATAAATAGGAAAGAGTATATTGGTGATTCTTAGTAGGAGTCAATGCAATTGAGGATGTAGAGATGCTAAGGTAGACATGAAAATTCTTAAATAATTTTGACCTCAAAAAAAAAAATGAAGTGGTTAGAATGATAGGCTTCAATGTGTGGTTGTCTTTATGTTAGTGATTATAGTAGGCTATTAAGACTCCTTGTTAAGGGTTTTAAGTGAGTGAATTGGAGAGGTTATAGAATTAGGCTTGAATGTGGTGTTGATAGAATGTGGATGAATGCACAGTGCATTGGGTGTTTGTTGATTAGGACTCGAGGTGTGTTAGATGTGGTTGTAAGGAGTCGTACTCTTGGGATGAAATCCTCTATAGAGGTATAGAACATGAAGCTTGTGGTGTAGATTAGCATGAACATTTTATGTGTAGCACCTTGCAACTTTGAGTTAGGCTTGAACACAATAAGAGCATGCAGTTAGAATTAGACCTTGACAAAAGTAGTCATATTTATCCTTATGGGAGTTATGAGTTGCAGCTGATGAAGAATTGTATATAGAAAGAAGAGTGTAGTTAAGAAGAGTCGCCAAGCTCGAAAGCGATCAATCATATTGCTTAACACATAGTATCTCTATTCTTATTCCATGCCCGAGGTACCCATATTTCTGTCAAATAGCTCCAGACAAAGTATAACTCTTGACCAGATCGTAAATGTTCAGGCTTTATGAACCCACATTAGTTGACTCATACACTTAGATCCTATCAGTACTTCATAGTCAGAAGTCTCTAGTAGACCATGATAGAAATTCTTTTACAGAAGGTTATGGAGAATCTTCATGAAAGCGTTGAGATTATAGCCCCTCGCATTTCAGATTTAACATCTATTTGTGCCCATCGAGGAGAATGTTGAAGGTAATTTCCTTATTCTTAATTCGAATTGATATGTCCATCCTTGAGTTTAAATAGTTGATTGTTTAAAGCATTTGATTGGTTGAATGATTGAGTCTTGATTGTTATTCATGCCACGAGTTCATCATTGATTTACTCATCATTTGATGACAAATGATTCTAAGGGGGAGATAATGTTATGCCTCAAAAATTACCAAAATACCTCTAGAGGATAGCGCGCTCGCATAACATATCATCACTAACTTTTTTGGCCAATCCGAGGTCGGAATATCTACCAGAGAAAATCATGTAGGAAATTGATCTCGATTAAATTTTAGGCCAACTGGATCAAAAGATAAATTTTTGGGGCAAATTGCATTTTCAAAAAGGTGCACGACCAGTCCGCGTCGTGGAACTGCTCCCCCATAATGCATTTTTTCTCGAAATCTGGCTAAAACTCAAAATTGGCTATAAATCGCATTCCAAGAATGCAAGTTTAGAGTTGTTCATAAATTGCATTTCCTGAATGCGATTTCCAAGTATTTTTTTTGTCCGTTTCTAGTTTTAATGAGGGGCCTTCTTGTCTTTTCCCCACCCCTCCTATACCTAACCCAAGATGTTTGGGACCAAACTCTATCCCTTATCAGTTTCTAAAAGATTTTTTCTCTCATTAAACACCCAAAACTTTTGAGAGCAAGGATTGGAGAGAAGAGGAGAAGCTAGGGTTCAAGAGTTTCAAGCCAAGTCTTTGAATTTTTGCTTAGATAATCTTCATTCTAGGTATTTAAGGCTAATCCAAACGTTGGACTAAGTTCGTCCACATGCCCTTTTACTTCTATTGACCTGAATTGAGTTTGAGTTTGACATTCCGAGTTTCTTGAATTATCTATTATCTTGTTGAGTTTCTAGTGCCTATTTAAATACGTATTGATGTTATTCATAAGTTGAGAAATTTATTTGAGATACATATTCATGTTTTCATTCGCATGAACCCTATGAGGATTGTATTTGATTTTATGCATAAATTGAGTTTGAAGATACGAATTATGATTGTCCTAACTGGGATTCAGCCGAGCATAAGTTAAGTTGAAAGAGTCTTTAAAATTATAATTATTTTGATCATGATTTCACTTGCATTATTTTGAGTTGAGATTAACGATTGACATGCATTTAACGAAGTATAATTTTTAAATTGAGTCTTTGTATGTTTTAAAAAGATTTAAAAGAATTGAGTAATGAGTCTTAATGAGTTGCTTGATTAAGTTGATTTGAAAAAGTCTAATGATTCGAGATGAGATTAAGCTTGAAAAGAGTCCAATAAGACTAGTCAAATAGCTTGATTGAACTGATTGATTTGAGTTAACCGAAGGGATTGATTGAAGTTTTATGAGCATTGAGTCTTGGGGTGTATCGAGCACAGAATTGAGTGAGAGTAACTAAGAGCTCGAACTCAATAACTGTGTATTCAATGTAAGTGGGCATTATACCGTAAATCGAATGAATTCTCTTATTGTCCCTAAAGTGGACTTGATTGATTGATTGTGGATCCTTGATTGGTTGATTTGTCCCTTACCCTGGCAAAGTATTGGACGGGCGTGGCAACGACGTCGGCTTATTATACCTCACGGCTCATAGGTGATGGTTGTCGGATAAGAGAAACTCCTAGAGAGGTCTAGATAGTACTCTAAATAATTGGTTTTATTAGCATAAGATTATTCTTGTCTAAGTCATATTTACTTTAGACTTGTGATATCCTGATTGAATTCTTTGTTCTGATTTGAGCTTATTCTATCTTGATAGTTATTATTTTCCTGCCAATTTACATACTCTACATTTAATGTACTAACGCTATTTGTCCTGCATCATTTTATGATGCAGACATAAGTATTAAAGATCCTCGACAGAAGTACCATTGAAGATCCATTTTCGTCCTGATAGTTGTGAGACCTCCTTCATTTCGAAGGAATCATAATTATTTTATTTATTTTTTATTAGTAGTTTCTTTCGAGGTAGCTGTGGGCTTGTCTCGACACCTTTTTGATAGTTGATAAAGGTTTCATAGACATAGACTAAGTAGATTGGAGTTGACATCCCTTTTGAGTCTGTTTTGCTCAAACTTTTATTTATGAGAATGGGTTGATTTTCAAAGATTGACTATTAAAAACTATTATTTTATTTGAGTTATTGAATTGGTTAGCCCACTAGAACGTCACTTGTTATTGCATTGAGTCTTCCGTTAATTGATTGAATGAATGATCGGACCAAGTTGTTCGCTTGGAGACCAGTAATGGTTTTTTAAGTGTCGGTCATGCCTAGGATACCCTCTTGGAGCGTGACACCAAGTGGTGTCCACCTCAACCTAAGTGGCAATCCATATGGGATTTTAAATTACCATGTGGACACTTGTTAAAATAAGGGATATTTTTGTTAAGTTTCGTAACGGGAGGGATATGAATAACTTAATCCTAATGGTAAGGGTACAGTTAGCTAATAAATAAAAGTTGAGGGATATTCTTGACCCTTTTTCCTAAAAATAAAGTTAAAAATATATGAATTAAAATGGTTTTAAAATATTTTATTTTTATTTTTAATATTGCAGCAACAGGAATGTTGAAAATATGATTTAAATCTATTCTCCACATGTATTTGAATAAAAATCTTCATTATCATCAAATTTTTATTGCAAATTGATTTGAAATCACTTGAACCTGTCCTAATTCCTAGATGGTAGTATTTTAGTGTCATATTAGTTTTGCTATAGCAACTAATTCCTAGATAGTAGTATTGTAGTGCCAAGTTGTGAATTATAGAGGTTGTTATACCCTAGGAATTACCAAATACCCTAGAGGATAACGTGCTCGCATAACGTACCATCTCTAACTTTTTTGGCTAATCCGAGGTCGGAGGAAAATCATGTGAGAAACTGGTCTCGATTGAATTTTGGGTCAACCGTATCAAAAGATAATTTTTTAGGGCAAAATTGCAGTTCCAGAGAAGTGCGCGACCAGTCCGTGTCGCGGACCTGCCCCAACAAAGTTCATTTTTATCCTTTCTTCATAAAACGCATTCATTGAATGCGATTTACTCTTTCTTCATAAAACCCATTCACTGAATGAGTTTTATGTGTATTTGTTCGCACGTTTTTCAGCTTCAATGAGGGGCATTTCAGTCTTTTCCCGCCCATCCTATACGTAACTCACATCGTTTTGAGACTATTTTTGACCCAATATCAGTTTCTAAGCGTGATTTTCTTATCAATCACGCTCTTAGACTTTGAGCACTAGGTTTGAGGAGAAAATAGAAGGCTAGGGTTCAAAGAAATCAAGTCAAATCTTCAACGTTTGATTGTTCAATCTTCATCCTAAGTATGTAAGGCTAATCATAGCATTGGATTGAGTTCATCCACGCGCCCTACATCTAATTCTATCGATTGTTGAGAATGAGTTGAGTCTAACCTAATTTTTTAAATTCTAAATGAGTTAATTCTTCTTCTATTGAGTTTCGTATAATTATTTATTGAGATTATTGTTGTTTTTTATCTCTCGCTTGATTGGAATTGTTGCTCGTGGCTACTTTCTCGTGAACCCTAATTGATTTGATAATCATGATTTTTACATACCTATTTTTTAGTTAAGATGATGACTTTTATGCATTGATGAAAAGAGTGATTGTTGACACCCAATTTTGACCATCCATAACGCAAATTAGCTATCGAGTTTCTTTGAATTCAAACATTTTTGAAATAATTAGCTTTTATAAAAAAAATAAAAAAAAAAATATTTTCATATTATTCTTAACTATTTTTATCTTTTTATAAATTTTAGTATAATATACATATTTCTATATAACTATATATTTGATTAATATTTATGTGATTATTCAAAAATCACCTTAAAAGATTTTATTTTTACTAAATACAATGTTAGTTAGGTTAGTTTAATTATAGTTTGCATTTTTGAAAATTTTAGTTTTTTCTAAAAAAAAAAAAAAAAAAAAAAAAAAAAAAAAAAAAAAACTCCCACATCGAAAATACATGGAAAATTTGGGGTTTTTGGAGCCTATATAAAGGCTCATATTTTCATTAAGAAAGAGAAGAAGGAGGAGGTTTTTTAACCACCCCAAAGTTAGAAATTTTCTTAACTTGGCTAGGATTTTGGACTTTTGTCCCCAGTCTAAAAGTTGTGAAAATTTCTAGCTTTCAATCTATATTTTCTTCACGGAAAATAGGAGATTGAAGTTGAAATTTAGGCTAAGAACCCACGAAGGTTCGAGTCTAAACTTTTTTTTTTTTTTTTTTAAAATCTTTTTCTTTGTTTTTGTAGATTGGAGTTCCATCAAGCTATTGGATGGTGGTGAAGTTGTCTTCCGTTCATCGTTTTCAATCTTGGCCCGGAAAGAGGTAAAATATTTTTTTCAGTTTTATTTTACTTAATTGTTTCACGTTTTATATTTAGTTGATTCATAGTCTTATTTTTTTAGTTAGTATGTATATAAGAATAATTAAAATTAATGATATAAAATTTGTTATAGTTAGTATGTGTTAGGATTAATTAGCTAGCATGTGTTAGAGTTAATTAGCTAGAATATGTTAGGATTATTTCATGAAAGCATTAGTTTTGTTCATTATTTTTCCAAATAGTTTGATATTATTATTATTAACTATTATTATTATTATTATTTTTTTTTTTATTATTGTTGTTGTTGATTACTATTATTATTATTGTTGTTGTTCTTATTATTATTATTATTATTATTGTTGTTGTTCTTCTTATTATTATTATTATTATTGTTGTTGTTCTTGTTATTATTATTGTTGTTGTTGTTCTTATTATTATTATTGTTCTTATTATTATTATTGTTCTTATTATTGTTATTGTTTTTCTTGTTATTATTATTGTTGTTCTTATTATTGTTGTTCTTATTATTATTATTGTTGTTATTATTATTGTTGTTCATGTATTATTTATTGTATTTATATTGATTCGGGTTGTAATAATTTAGTTACTTATGTTAGTTATACTTTCCTAGATATTAATTTTAATTTATTTTAACCTAACTAGATTCCCCTAAAGATAAACCAATTCATGTTAAGTTTACTCTTTAAATGATTTTTTCTATCTTTACTTATTTATTTGATAAACTTTTACTTTTTTTTATATATACATCTATATTATTTTCAATGTTTAAGTTTAATTTATTTATTTATTTTTTAAAAAAAATAATTCTAAAGTCTTCATTTCATTTTAAATTAATATTTTCAAAAGTTAGTCAAATAATTTTCAAATCGTCGGATAACCGCGCGTGGAAATAAGAACCTCGTACCTTTTTTCTCTAAATTTTTAAGACTTAAATCTGTTAGGGTCTTTTAAATTAAGTTTTCTTAATTTCTTTAAAAAATTAAGTGGCGACTCCTTTTTTCTAAAATTGATTTTTTCTCTAAAAAGTTGAAATTAATTTTAAACCGTCTTTTTTCGATATAACAGAAATGGCGACTCCGCTGGGGACTAAATAGGTTCTAACCATTAGATTTGATTATTTATTTGACTAACTATTTGGGTTTGTAATAATTAGTAATTCTTGTTTTTTTTAATTGTGCAATTATGTGTTTAATTTATATATTAAATTGTTATTTGCATTTCATAGCATTTTTTCTATTTAATGTATAGTATATGAAAGAACGATTTTGCGGTACCGCAGTCGGGCTTTTTATACTTAACCCTTTTCGGAAACGATCGACAATTTATTGATACGCCATGCGTCCAATGGTTGTCGTAAGTTCCAGCCTGAGTTGTCCGCTTGAGTTACCAGTCTTGCAAAAGCCACTCTTAGTCAACCTAGCGTAGAGCAAAGCCAAATCCCTAATTTAGTGCATTGGCCTAAGACGACCCAATACCCAAGGCGTATTGGGCCCATTAGAATGACCACCTTGAGTTCAAAACGGCCCTCGGCCTAAATGGACAAGCATACATATATGTTTAAATTTGAAGGTTTTATACGCGGTTTGGCAAACCATTGTCCCTCGGGGCTGGGAGTTTTTTTTTAGCTTAGTCTAGTCAAAGAAGGACCTTCAGTAAATGACACTTCATCCAAAAGGCGTTGCGTTCGAAGATGTCAAGAAATCAAGAAAGAAGGAT
Source organism: Solanum dulcamara (assembly GCF_947179165.1). Classification (NCBI taxonomy): domain Eukaryota; kingdom Viridiplantae; phylum Streptophyta; class Magnoliopsida; order Solanales; family Solanaceae; genus Solanum; species Solanum dulcamara. The sequence goes on along the minus strand of NC_077244.1, from coordinate 63,380,300 downwards.
TTTCCACGAAGGCTTAGTTAGGATTGTACCCCTGCGTGGGACTGACTATTTATATCCCTTTTTTCCATTTATGTATCCCCATTCAAATTATTCATAATATTTGTATAAATATAAGTTTGGGGACAATGGAATGTTTCAAATGACGTAATACATCCTTCAAATCGTTAGGCCTACCTTTGGCACAAAAAGGTCACATATCTGTTTAGGATGCGCAATAATTGTTTGTGTGTTATATGTTATAACTGTTTTGTGAATATGTTGCTTTATTTGGAGACATGCTAGTCCACTCTTTTAGATTTTTTTTAGAGCCTCATAGGCATAAATATCGAGTCACTATCGATAGTGCATCCAAATATTCAATGAGTCTTTAATTTCCCAACAAAATTCGAACTTTACACTCAAATCATAAACTTTGCTTTCTCATCTCCACAAAAAAAAAATAAAAAAAAAATCAAGTGGTCGAACTACGTAGGACCTGAATTCTCCTTTGTGAGATACGTAGGCAGTTTTTCAAGGCTCGGTCCCTGTTTTTTTGAAGTTTTCAGTTTTCCTCATTCTTTCAAAGAAATTGAGAACTTTTTCTGCATCTAAGAAAAACAAGGGTACAAAAGTTGAAACGCAAAAAAAAAAAATCTGTGATTCACAAGTCAACTTTTCTCACACATTTATCATAAAATTAATTTTTGTCCGTTTACTCTTTCTTCACCCATAGATTAGTTTGTCTTAAAACAAAGCAACATTTATGTGTTTAATTCTTTATGTGATATTTTGCATTAATTATTATAAGCACAAACTAATACTTTGGCTTTTGAGTTATTTTTCTTTTTCAGGGAAAGACTAATTTATGTCGGAAAACAAACTTGCTTACTTCTCAAAGATCGAGGGTTCAACAAAGTTGTTTCTTTCTTTGTAGGGGCTGTTATCAAAGGACATCATGCGATAAATGAAAGGATCTCAATTTTGAGGTCAATTCTCTCTCCCTAACTAAGAAGTTTTCTTTGTACACAGAAGAGACGACATTATTTCAAAAGAGGGGATCACGGGATAAAGATTTCATGGGAAATAACGATGACATTAAATTTCACAAGAAACCAATACACAGCCTGAAAGATAAATCGGGGGAGTCTTTGACTATTAAATCTTACTCCTATATCTTGTTACTTATTTTTTTATAATGGCGCCGCTTTTATACTTTTTTCATATCTTTGCAGGAAAACTGTCCCCGACAATAGTCGGGGATGGTTATAACAATATATGATTCTTTGAATAATTGGAAGAATTCAAAACATAAAAGACAATCCTCAAGAAAAACACATCAACAATAACCAAAGCTCAAAAAAAAATGAATTTATTGGAGAAGTATCAATTTGAGGAAGAAAGATATAAGTCGAATCAGGAGTAATGAAGTTGGAAGCCACAACATTCCGACCAAGAAAGGTTATAAAGCACGCTGCAGCATCTCTACAGAAAATATTAACATTGGAAGACCACACCAAGTTTGTCTAAAGCTCTAAATTATTTTATATATCATATCTGCAAGAACTACGCACACCTGATTCTCATCTCGATGAGATACGTAGGCAGCCCTTCTTGGGTTCGGTATTTCTTTTTTCATAAAAAAAAATGATTAAAAAAAATAATAGAAAATAAATAAAATAATAAATTGTGTACATATGTTAAGTGTCATATCTTCTTGATTGGAACGAATACAGTTAGGAGCACGCAAAATATTTGATATGATGAAAATGATTGGCTTTGTGGTAAACCATAGCTTCTGTTGGTATCTTTCATTCGTACTTTTGTGATGCTTGAAAATTCTCTTGCGGGCATTCAAGGTAAGAATATAACCAATCTCATGGCTTCATGTGCATTGTGTGGTGAGCTTTAGATTAAAATTCAATTGCATCGCACTGTTGATCTAGAACTTGGCCTGATATGTTTGTTGAGGCGAAATCGTGAGTTATATTTGGTGTGAGAAAGGATTGTAGGCCTTTTTTGACCCGTTTGTGCCTTTCAAAGCCTACCAAATAACATTAATCCCTAGTTTTCCCACTTTGAGCCTGAAACTTTTTCTTTGGACAACCACATCTTAGCTCTTTCCCTTCTGAGTGCTTACATGCACTATCTCTCTCTTGGCCCAACCTCCTTGAGCGCACCAAAGACGTGCAAATTATAGAAGAAGATCCAACTTTGAAATTTCCAAAGGCAAAAGACGTAAAGTCTCCAAAGTCAAGAAAGCAAAGACGACTTTCTCATAAAAAAAAATAAAAAAAAAAAAAAAAAACCTCCTACAAGGTCGATGTAAGACAAAAAGGAAACTACTCCAATAAAAGAGGAGAAACCTCAAAAAGGAGCAAAAAGAGAAAAGCTCTAACAGCTAAGGACTCAAAGAAGTCAAAACAAAAGAAAAAGGTGAAAAGAGAAAAAACTCTATCAAATAAGTACTCGAAGAAGTCGATAAAAAAGAAAGAGGATCAGACATCAAAGGTGTATCAATCGTCAAAGGCACATATTCAGTGCGACATTCAAGGAGGAATAAAGTTACTTTTATCCTAAATAAATATCCTACATGTTCCCAAACCCACATTACAACCCAATTACAAGCCCTACATGATCTCATTCCAAATATTCTCACATTAGTGGAGACTTACATGCAGGCCAAGCATATGGTATCACAGTTGCATGCGTTGAACTTTCTTGAGAGTGTGAGTGCACTTTGTAAAATGTTCTCAAATCAAACACTTCATATATGTGCGAAATAGAACTTTCTTTATTGTGAGGGCACTTGAAACATGATGATTGGTATAATTCTAAACCTTTGTTGGAAGCAGGATGAAAAAAAATCTTGTAGACACTTAAGTATGTTTGAGGTACTACTTGAAGCTATAGGAATTACCTTGAAGTCAATTTCAGTTATAAGATAAGAAATGAGAAATATTCCATGTATTCCTAACTGTTGATACCAATTGTAGTCAAAATTTGACTATCTCTTTACATTATGAGATGCCTATTTTACTTCATTGGATCGTCCATATCAAACGGGTGGAATATCTCGTGTTTTTAAGCTGAAAATATTGTAAGCAATACAGTCTTCCATGTCATTATGCTCATATTACACATGTGTCTACTGATTATCTTGTCTCAGATTTTGCAGCATTCATCATCCAGAGAATTGGAACTACATTTGACCTGATTCCTGCACCAACAGGATATGTAGGCGCCACAATGGCTCGGTCATGTTCCTTGTAAGATTTTCATTTCTCTCTTATAATGAAAACTGGGACAGAATTTTTGAGAAGATCTCAAAAATTCAGAAAAAGATACTATCTCTAGCAAGTTAAGATTGGAGATCATGTCAATATATGCAACTGGGACAGAATTTTTGAGAAGATCTCAAAAATTCCACAAGAATGTAAAAATTCTTTTTTCAGCAGCTCGAGATTTATCAAGAGATCTAACTGAAAAGAATTTTTGAGGAAGATTTCAAAAATTCCATCAAGAATTGTCAAAAGTTCGAAGTCAACTTCAAATGATCTCCAACATTGCTAGAATGGAGCGAACTCGAATTCAAGATGCGAGCCACCGAGGCCTCGTATAACTTCTATCAAAGACATGAGTTCCCATGAACACGAGTTCTTCAAAAAAAAAAAAAAAAAGTTGTCAAATCATCCAAGAGGATGACATTGCATTCATTTGCCAAAAGGGCCATTGCATTCATTTGTCAAGAGGGCCATTGCATATCATTGCCAAGAGGGCCATTCATATTTTATTTTATTCATATTATATTACCGGAGATGGTAATATCATTTGCCAAAAGGGCCATTCATATTTCATTATTCGTATTATATTACCGGAGGTGGTAATATCATTTGCCAAGAGGGCCATTGCATTTTCATTTGCCAAGAGGGCCATTGCATATTCATTGCCAAAAGGGTCATTGCATATCATTGCCAAGAGGGCCATTGCATTTTCATTTGCTAAGAGGGCCATTGCATTTTCATTTGCTAAGAGGGCCATTGCATATTCATTACCAAAAGGGCATTGCATTTTCATTTGCCAAGAAGGCCATTGCATATTCATTGCCAAAAGGGTCATTGCATATCATTGCCAAGAGGGCCATTGCATTTTCATTTGCCAAGAGGGCCATTGCATTCATTCGCCAAGAGGGCCATTGCATATTCATTGCCAAAAGGGTCATTGCATATCATTGCCAAGAGGGCCATTGCATTTTCATTTGCTAAGAGGGCCATTGCATTTTCATTTGCTAAGAGGGCCATTGCATATTCATTACCAAAAGGGCATTGCATTTTCATTTGCCAAAATGGCCATTGTATATTCATTGCTAAGAGGGTCAATACATATTCATTGCCAAGAAGGTCATTGCATATATCCTACCAATGGATCTTCATTTGTCCTATCGATGGACCAACATATCCTACCAATGGATCTTCATTCGTCCTACCGATGGACTTGCATTTATTTTGCCTAGTATCCTTTCAATGGATCATCATCCGTCCTATCGATGGACCAACATATCCTACCAATGGATCTTCATTCGTCCTACCGATGGACTTGCATTTAGTTTGCCTAGTATCCTTTCAATGGATCATCATCCGTCCTATCGATGGACCAACATATCCTACCAATGGATCTTCATTCGTCCTACCGATGGACTTGCATTTAGTTTGCCTAGTATCCTTTCAATGGATCATCATCCGTCCTATCGATGGACCAACATATCCTACCAATGGATCTTCATTCGTCCTACCGATGGACATGCATTTATTTTGCCTAGTATCCTTTCAATGGATCATCATCCATCCTATCGATGGACCAACATATCCTACCAATGGATCTTCATTCGTCCTATCAATGGACATGCAAATATCCTGCCGATGGATCATCTTTATTCGTCCTACCAATGGACATGCATCATATCCTATCGATGGATCAGCTTCATTCATCCTATCGATGGACACGCATTTTGTATCCTACCAATGGATCAATTGAGATTTTCAACATACAAAAGAATGAAAGTGTGCAAACGACATCAAAAAGGATGCAGCCCAATGTGGAATCTTTCTGTAGCTACGAACTGGACACAATCCGAAAAGGAATATCAGGCTCATAGGGCATGAGCTGAGGAACGACTTCCACCACAGTAAACCACATTTCTATCGGAAGGCGTGTGGTTATTTCGGGGTCTAACCATAATCCTAAAATCCGTATCAACTCCTTTTAAAAAGATGAAATGTGATCGGCCAAAATTGGATTTGTCAATTTTCTTTGTCCACGATCTCTTTTATCAATCATATCCAAAGAAAGGGACAGCTGTTGACACCCAATTTTGACCATCCATAACGCAAATTAGCTATCGAGTTTCTTTCAATTCAAACATTTTTGAAATAATTAGCTTTTATAAAAAAAATAAAAAAAAAATATTTTCATATTATTCTTAACTATTTTTATCTTTTTATAAATTTTAGTATATAATATACATATTTCTATATAACTATATATTTGATTAATATTTATGTGATTATTCAAAAATCACCTTAAAAGATTTTATTTTTACTAAATACAATGTTAGTTAGGTTAGTTTAATTATAGTTTGCATTTTTGAAAATTTTAGTTTTTTCTAAAAAAAAAAAAAAAAAAAAAAAAAAAAAAACTCCCACATCGAAAATACATGGAAAATTTGGGGTTTTTGGAGCCTATATAAAGGCTCATATTTTCATTAAGAAAGAGAAGAAGGAGGAGGTTTTTTAACCACCCCAAAGTTAGAAATTTTCTTAACTTGGCTAGGATTTTGGACTTTTGTCCCCAGTCTAAAAGTTGTGAAAATTTCTAGCTTTCAATTTATATTTTCTTCACGGAAAATAGGAGATTGAAGTTGAAATTTAGGCTAAGAACCCACGAAGGTTCGAGTCTAAACTTTTTTTTTTTTTTTTTTTTAAATCTTTTTCTTTGTTTTTGTAGATTGGAGTTCCATCAAGCTATTGGATGGTGGTGAAGTTGTCTTCCGTTCATCGTTTTCAATCTTGGCCCGGAAAGAGGTAAAATATTTTTTCAGTTTTATTTTACTTAATTGTTTCACGTTTTATATTTAGTTGATTCATAGTCTTATTTTTTTAGTTAGTATGTATATAAGAATAATTAAAATTAATGATATAAAATTTGTTATAGTTAGTATGTGTTAGGATTAATTAGCTAGCATGTGTTAGAGTTAATTAGCTAGAATATGTTAGGATTATTTCATGAAAGCATTAGTTTTGTTCATTATTTTTCCAAATAGTTTGATATTATTATTATTAACTATTATTATTATTATTGTTTGTTCTTGTTATTATTGTTGTTGTTATTATTATTGTTGTTCTTCTTATTGTTGTTGTTATTATTATTGTTGTTGATTACTATTATTATTATTATTATTTTTTTTTTTATTATTGTTGTTGTTGATTACTATTATTATTATTGTTGTTGTTCTTATTATTATTATTATTATTATTGTTGTTGTTCTTCTTATTATTATTATTATTATTGTTGTTGTTCTTGTTATTATTGTTGTTGTTGTTATTATTATTGTTGTTGTTCTTGTTGTTATTATTATTATTATTATTATTATTATTATTATTGTTGTTGTTGTTATTATTATTGTTATTATTATTGTTATTATTCTTATTATTATTATTGTTCTTATTATTATTATTATTATTGTTATTATTATTGTTGTTGTTGTTCTTATTATTATTATTGTTCTTATTATTATTATTGTTCTTATTATTGTTATTGTTTTTCTTGTTATTATTATTGTTGTTCTTATTATTGTTGTTCTTATTATTATTATTGTTGTTATTATTATTGTTGTTCATGTATTATTTATTGTATTTATATTGATTCGGGTTGTAATAATTTAGTTACTTATGTTAGTTATACTTTCCTAGATATTAATTTTAATTTATTTTAACCTAACTAGATTCCCCTAAAGATAAACCAATTCATGTTAAGTTTACTCTTTAAATGATTTTCTATCTTTACTTATTTATTTGATAAACTTTTACTTTTTTATATATATACATCTATATTATTTTCAATGTTTAAGTTTAATTTATTTATTTATTTTTTTAAAAAAATAATTCTAAAGTCTTCATTTCATTTTAAATTAATATTTTCAAAAGTTAGTCAAATAATTTTCAAATCGTCGGATAACCGCGCGTTAGCGGCCACTTTGAATGCTTAACACCTTCTCAAAGTGGAAATAAGAACCTCGTACCTTTTTTCTCTAAATTTTTAAGACTTAAATCTGTTAGGGTCTTTTAAATTAAGTTTTCTTAATTTCTTTAAAAAATTAAGTGGCGACTCCTTTTTTCTAAAATTGATTTTTTCTTTAAAAAGTTGAAATTAATTTTAAACCGTCTTTTTTCGATATAACAGTGATTTGAACTAATATATATATATATAGTCTAAATGAGTACGACGGTCGAACATGATAGATTAAAATCGAGAAAGAGTTTTGACAAGATGTGAATGATTGTGAAAGCACATTTTACTAAAAGAAATTTGATGATTTGAGCATCAACATTGATTTTAAATGAGTTTGAGTTTCATATAAACTGAATTCTTGAGTCATTCATGATTTTATTAAGTCTTAAAGCATGATTTGTGAACATCTTAAATAAGCATGAGTTGAGTTTGAAAAATCTCTTAATTATTATTTTGAGCATGAGTATTTTGAATATAAATGAGTTGAGCATTATTACATTAAAACATCTATTTTGAGCTTGAGATGAGGAGTTAAGTTATGCTTTAAATGCATTCATTGAGTTGAGATTGTATCCATTTTAAAGAGAAGAGATGAGTTGACAAGAGTTGAGCAAATTGATGATAGTCCAATGAGACTAGATGGGATATATTTTGAGTATTGTACTCACTTGATATATGTGATCATAATAAATTATTTTGGGAGCAGTATTGAGTATCGATTTGGGTAAGAGTAGAGGCAACTCAAACCCCATAAATTACGTAGCCAGCGTAGGATAGAGACAAAACCTCTCTTGTCCCAAATAAGAGGACTTTTGATGTGGATCCAGAGATGTGACGTCTTTTACCCTGGCAAATTATTGGACGGATGCGGCAACGACATCGCTTCATTGTATCATCACTAGCTCATAAGTGATGGTTGTCGGTTAGAGAAACTCCCTAAGAAGTAGAATATTATATTTTTATATACTGAGTTACATTTACTTATTCATATCTTTTAAAGCATTCTTTTACACATATTGCATGTTTTATTGAGTTGAGTTATTTTTAGAGTTGAGTTGAGTTGAGTATTCTTGAGTAAGTTTCCTTTCAGTTATTTTACATACTCGTAAATTTCATGTGCTGACGCTACTTTGCCTGCATTGTTTTATGATGCAGACACAGTATTAGAGACCATCAAGAGGCGTATTGTTGAGGATCTACTTCTCCAGCTTTGGTGAGACCTCTTTACAGTCGGGGGAGCTCCTTTCTTTCCAGTCATTCATTTATTATTTAGTTGTTCTTTGAGGTAGCCGTGGACTTCTCTTGGCACCTTCTTATGAGTCAATTAGAGGCTTCATAGACAGAGTAGAGTTGAGTAGAAGGATTCTTTCAAAGTTTGTTTTTAAACCATAATTTTGTTATTGAGCTTATGACATTGAGTTACATTATACTTTGAGTATTTTTAATCTATTATATTTTTATTGATGATGATGTTTTTAAATGTCCACTTGAGTTAATTATTTATTAAGTCAAGTCTTCCACTGAGTGATTGAATAAGTGATCATATCAAGTGGTTCGCTTGAAGCCAACGATGATGTCCGAGTGTCGGCCACGCCTAGGGTACCATTTCTAGGTGGGACAGAGACGTTGGGTGGGGAATGTCTGTGTGAAAAGATTTTGTCATTTCAAGATTTTTAAATATGCCATAAAGTGAAAGAAATTATGATTCAGGTAGGCATAACATTGTAATGAGTTTGAGCACTCTTAGTGAAGAGATGTTTGAGGAAACAGTGGGGATTATTGATGCCAAAATCAGTATGTGAGAGGTTGTGATGTATTTTTAAATCTGTTCAACAATAAACAACATTCAAACATCGGGAAAAAAATTATTATGAATAGATTTTGGCTTACCTAAATTGCAAATTTACATAAATTTGAAGGAATAATTTGAATTTGAGTAAGATATTGATTTGTGGAAAGTTTATTGTATGCGCACAACCAGAGAAAAGTCTTGATTTTAGGCGGAATGTGAAGCTGCCAGGTCCAGTTGTAATTGAAATTTGTGAGTTGCTTCTCCTTCAATGAGGAGTACCACGATTTACCAGTTAACACACCATTAGAAATAAGTCACCAGGTTAAATAATCATAATCCTTCGAGTAAAGAGGTAAGTAAGTTTCAATAATTTATCTGTGAATATGAATCGAAAGTACAAAATATAAAGATGAAAGACCAAGAGTTACTAGTTACAACGGAGGAAATTATTGTTTCTTCCTCTCCTTTGTTTAGAGGGCCTTAGTTGAGATGTCGAAGAAGTGTATTCGGTGCCATCGAAGGTTGTTTCCAGATATTATTATGTTGACCTGTAGCAATTTTTCAAACTCTACCAGATTGACAGAAAGTCCAAAAGAGAAAACAAATGTTTCCAAGTTGTTGAACGAGGTATCTTTGGTCCCTCAAATAAAGGCAGATTTTTTTTTGTAAAAGTAGAGATGCCCAAAGTGTGTTGGAATTTTGGAATAGTCACTAAGCAGTGCTTGCAAGTAGAGGACGATTTTTTTGGCTGAGTTTCTGAATATCAAGACCTCTTTGTTGGAATGGAATTGTCACTTGATTTTAATTTATCAAATGAAATTTGCGTTTGGTAATTGTAAACTCCCCAAGAAAACTAACGTTGATAACGCTCTAAATGATGGATGATATTTTTAGGAATCTTCATGATTTGGATGATGTGATTAGAGGTGGTATTTAAGGCAGAGTGAAGTACAAAAGACTTGTCAATGTTGAAACATTGTTCATGAAAGAAACTTTTGACTTTTGAAATTTTATTTTTTGAGCCATGAACTAATTTAAATAATCGATAATGCATGATAACTATCAGTAGTTAATTTAGACGCTATAATGATGTCGTTGGCAAAGAATAAATGAGAAATAGGAGGAACTCTTTTTCTAATATAAATAGATTTTCAAGATAGATTTTCCATCACAATATTAATAGTAAATTTCTTGTATATAATATTTTGTATGTAGTTATTAAATGTGTAAATTTTATTTTTTAAAATTAGAAAATTTTATTTTCGAATTTAAACCAAAAATTAACTATATAGTTTAATTATGTATAGCTAATTGTGTCATGTGAAATGGGACAAAAGGAATAATATTTTTAAGGAAAAGTTAGCATTGCTTTCTTTTCTCACTTACTATTTTTTTACTTACACGTGTATTTTCACCATAATTTTTGCCAAATATAAAAAATAGGACAAAAACTTTACTACCCTTTGTTTTTAAGCGAAAATTATTAGCGCTAACATCTGAAAAGGATGAAGAACGGACTCGCTCAACCATCGGAAAAAGAAAATAGAGGAAGAACAGCATTGATTGAGATTGGAGACAACCCTTTCTTGATTCAGATTCAAGTGTTATTTCAGCACAAATAATGACAGAAATAGTTAGTTAATATTTTATTTTTGTATTTTTCTTAAAAAGGAAAAAAATATAAAAAGGGACTAAACATTAAAAAGAAAATAAACTAACAAAAAAAAAAGAATTAAGAAAATAAAATAAAAAAGAAGGAAACTTCGGGTAAATATTTCCCAGCGCATGAATATTGATAAATTAAGCAATGAAGGAGAATTTTTTTTTTGTTTCCCGTTCGATGTTCAATATTCATATTGAAGTCTGACTAAATTTGAATTCGCGTCCAAAAGTCCACATCGGAGAAGGAGACAAATTAGAGTAATTAGTTTGTGTTCTTTTTACTTCTAACTTGTAAATTGTAATTGACCTCATCTCTAAAGCATCTATCTAGCAGTAATATGTCGTAATTGACCATTAAATAATGAATAGTTAAAGGATTCAAACACAAATAACCTTGAATATAAAAATAAAATTTTGAATTATTATTAAAAAAAAGACTACAAATCAATCTAAAAAATAAAGATAAAGATTTGAATTACAAGAGACAACTACTTACAAATTTTTAAAAAATTATTAATTACCCAAAAAAAGTAATTAAAATTAGTAGAAATTAGGCAGGTTGAGTTTAGACTCATTTTTTATTCTAGTTCAAGTAATTGAACATATCAATAACCCGTTTGTTTAATACTTTCTCCACTTCAACATAAATGTTGATTTATTTCATGTTTATTAAGAAAAACAATAAATATAAGGGATAATTTACTAAATTATTTTTATTAGTAGATATTTCTTGAGAGTTGAACACTATTAAAAAGATATAGTTTTTTATTATGAAACAAATTTTTTTTTGATAAGCTATACTGGTTTTGAGATAGAAAAAATATTTCCTCCGTCCCTTTTTATTTGTCAAATTTTGACTTGGCATACTTATTAAGAAAATAATAATTGATATTGTGAGTTTACCATTTTATTCATATTAATCGATAGAGTTTTAAACATATTTACTCACTGCTCCCTCCGTCCCATATTAGTTATCATGTATACTAAAAAATATTTGTCCCAAAATAGTTGTCAATTGAAATAATTAAGAGAGAATTAATTATTTTTTTCCAACTTTGCCCTTAATATTAATTATTCTAAAATTAAGATGTACGTAAATGGATAAAGATTAAAGAATTAATGAGAAATATATTAGTCAAATAACGCTCTTAATTAATGTTTTCTTAAAGGCTGTGCAAAATTTTATCATGACAGTTAAAATGGGACAAAGAAAGTATATTTTTTAATGACATTAACTCAATGTTAATAAATTGAAGGTATAATGAAAAGAAAAAAATTATCCTTTTTGATTTGTTAAAATTAAGAAATAAAAAAATTAAATTAAAACATATTTAATAAGTAAATAAAAACGAATGGAGTAACTCAATTCATTTCGATCAGGCAAATTTAATTCAATCCATTCATGTGACCTAGAAATGACCTTTATAGTGTCGTCATCATCAATCAGAAAAAGCACCATTTTATGATGCCAACTCATTAACGGTTACGCAACGGTGAATTACAAACTACCATTTACCTAATTTCTTGGAAACAACTTGGGGAAGACCTTTTCTACGGAAGAGATAAAAACCAAAATTATATTTCATCTTGTATCAAAATAAGTATTGTTTTAATTATAAAAAAGAATTTGAAAATATTAATCGCTTTAGAAATTCAAAATCAAAATATTAATTATTACCAACTATGTTTTAATATTAAAGAACTGTTTTTCTTAATAATACTGCTCAGTTTCCAAAAAAGAAAAACAATCGACTAAAACAAATAGAGGTACCTCAATAAGTACTTTGTACTCTATATTTTATTGGAAAAATTATAGATCAAACTATTTATTTAAATTGAATTCAACTCAAATTATTTATCCTTAAATATAGATTCATGATTCAAACTATTTACCCCTTCTCTTTGATATCATCAGAGTATAATATACTCTGATGGTATCAAGCAGTTTCGCTGAAGCACTGTCTCTTTCTTCTTAATTACAATCAGAGTATATATATACTCTCATGATATCAAACACGTATTTATGTCAGTGCATCTTCCCTTATTCCTATTTGATAACATCAGAATATATTATACTTTGATGGTATCAAGCAATTTATCAAGCAGTTTCTTCTTGATACCATCAGAGTATATTATACTCTGATGGTATCAAGAAGAAAGAAATAATGTTTCAGCGAAACTGTTTGATACCATAAGAATATATTATATACCCTCGTGGTATCAAATAAGTGAAATAATTAAAAATAAGGGGTATAAAAGTAATGGGGTATCCAATAATAAATAATTTTATTTTTTAGGTATAACAATAATTATTCCTATTTTATTTGGCTCATATTAACTAAATGTGTATTTTACTAAATTAATTTTATCAGTAGTGCTTTAGAACTTTAAATTTGACACTGTTAGTTTATATAGTTATTTATAAAAGGTGGTATGAAAAAATGGTAACAAAACTATTTTAATTTGTTAAAATGGACAAAAAGAAAATATATTTTCTAAAAAAGTGTGATATCAGAGGTAGACTTATATTTAGTCGAACTTCAATATATTTTTTAAAAAAATAGGAGGAAGATGGTAGATCATGCATATTCTTCTTTTTCCTTTTGTTCTTTGTCATAGTCGTCGTATACAACACTTTGTCACATGCCCACTAAAACCAAGACTATTTAAATATTACGCACTTTGTGCGATCGATAGGCACCTTCCTTCAGCCTCTTCTCCATCAATTCATCAACACAGAAGACAAAAAACAAAACCCAATCAACGTCCTTATTTTACAAGTTTTGATGACGCATGAATAGCCCAATCTGTGATAATAGATTTTTTTATTTTTTTCTCTGCATGTAGACATAGGTTGTGTCTACATGCAGAGAAATTATGGAAGAACAAACCCCGATTATGAATACAATCAAGGGAGGAGGAGGAGGAGGAGGATTAAGGAGACCTTTATGGGTATCTGTGCTGCTTCTGTTTACTGTAATTGCTCTGTTTAGCTTTCACATCAATAGGGAATATTCAATCTTCTCGATCCCCTTGGATTTCATTTCGGGTCGGGTAGGATTAATGTCGGGTTCTCAACAGAGGAGCTGCTCTGATTTCTTCAAGCAGGTAACAGCGAGGAAGGTGGTGAAATCGATCAGGGATTTCGGTGGAATTGGGGATGGAAAAACCTCAAACACGAAAGCGTTTCAACGGGCCATGGAGTTTATGACCCGTTTCAGGGATAGTGGTGGGTCCCAACTTGTTGTCCCTAAAGGTCGATGGCTTACAGGTAGTTTCAATCTTACCAGCAATTTCACGCTCTTCCTTGAATATGGCGCTGTTATCCTCGGTTCTCAGGTGATTCATTACCTTCATAACCTTCTATAAAAAATTAGGCGTAAGAAAAGTAATTCTCAGCTATTAAGATTCTTCATATATAGGTTTCGTATTTTTAAGTCATATTCCTTTATACCCATTTATGGGAAAGATGTTTGAGCGTCAAAACATTTAATTTTGAACATGAATTCGGGTACATATTCATATAAATTGGGACGGAGAAAGCGCACACACCCTCTATCCCAATTTTATGTGTATGGGTCCAAAAATTTAAGTACGAGTATGGATTCGGATACAGTACATTCTTAAAAATTATATAAAAGAAAAATATTGGAAACCACACGAAAAATAATACTAGTGTAACATATTTTAATTGGGGTAAAAGATGGTGAATTTCAGTAGGTAAGAAAAGGGAACCAAATCCTCACAAGGAAGAGTATTAGTTTATGACTTGAGTTCTTTGTCTAGCGAATTATATTGGGATTCACATGGAAATTACATGGTCACATGTGAATTAAATAAATGTTTGTCAATGTGTGTGTATTTGGTAGTTTCGATAAAGTCAATAAAGCCAAGTGTTGGTTTTACAATTTCCGTCCAGTGAATCTGATTCCAAGTTCTGGCCTAGATCTAGTTGGAATATTATTTTATCCCCAGATGAATAAGGGTTTCTCCTCCTTTGTTTACTTTGTCTCACATAGCATTCCACTAATAAAAATGTTTCAAGAAGAAAATAGTAATAGTTAAATGATCTTGTCGTTCTAAAAAGAAATAAAAAGTGATTTTAATCGGCAATTCCCAAAACTTAAGTTACCATTGTAAAATGTGAATTTCTTTTGTGTTGTTAAAAGGATCCAAATGAATGGCCGTTAATCGACGCTCTGCCTTCATATGGAAGAGGGAGAGAAAGACTGGGAGCGAGACATATTAGCCTCATTCATGGAAATGGTCTCACCAATGTTGTAATTACAGGTAATTTCTGCCCCTATATGTTAACAAGTCATTATTGCTCTTTGCCAAGTAAGTCACAACTGAGTAGTTGCACTTGAGCTTAGAAAATATTCCGTAATGATAATATGTATTGATTAAAAAAGCACCTAGATGTTCTGCATTAAGATGATACTGATTTGTTTAATATTAGAGACTGGAGTCATCATAATAGTTGTCCCCCACTAGAAACATGGCATTATGAAGACTTAGTGCATTAAATTAACGGGAAAAGGTCAGATTTGCCCCTTTATTCTTCGACAAAAAGTTATATTTGTCTTAGTTATACTTTTTGATATATTTTCTCCTGTTGTCCAACTTTGAGCACATATTTGCTTAATATGTTACGAGAATTATTGACTATCTAGTATCTATTATTTACTTTTTAATGTAACAGCTAAAATTTTTGTTTAATATGTTATTTTTATTGAGTTCTTGGTTATTTATCTATGCAAATTTAATAATTTTTATCTTTGTACTAAATTGCGCTTTAGTTGAAAAAAATGTGCACTTTGCTTTACGCTTCGATAAAGTGAGTCCTCGTCGTTTTTTTTTTGCTTCTCGTTTTCCAAAACACTGGGCCCAACTTTGGGCCCCAAAATCCACATTCTTTTGGACTTCAATTTGGGCCTTCAAATAGTTGTAAGACTTGGCTAAAATTTCTTCATTGGGCTTGAGATCTTTTTCCACCCTCAGATATTTATTAGTTGCCAATTGAGCTTGTCTTGAAATTTCTTGGTATTCAATGAAATTAAACTTTCTTGGATGCTATCAGGATTCAGGGACCCGGACCATAGCGAAAGGTTAAATTGTATTCTAGTGTTGAAAGTTCTTCTTGAATATGGTGTATGTAATGTCTAATACATCAAATTCCTAGTTGACAAGATCTCTTTACATTTTGATTTGAAAGAACGGTTACAGAATATAGAATGTAACTCTAGTTCCTACTGGGTTGTTGCATTGACATGTGATTAGTTGATAGACTAAGCCAGCTGATACACTAAAAAAAAAAAAGAGTAGAAGCCATGATGATTGTTATCCACATTTAATGTGGAGCATTACTTTAATCAAGAATCTCTTGATGGATGTTAACCGTTAAAACTGGCTAGTACCTGTCGGTAACTCTAGCTCCACTTGAAGCAACAGCAAATTCAGAGTGTGCTGAAACTTCTTTGTAAGATTAACAATATCTGCCCATGCACAAAATTCTAAGCCATATGCTTCCAACTAGGTATAGGCTGTTTAACTGATCCTTGATCTTTGTTAGCGGTAAGAACATGGAGAAAACATTCAGATTTTGTTTAAAGTGTTTCCTAAATCCCTCCACCCCTCTCCCTATCCCTCCCTCTCCCCCTCTCTCGTACACACAGAGAGAGAGAAAGAGAAACAGTCTCCCCTCCCCTCATTCCCTGTGTTAGAACTGCGGACATGCAACTTCAAAAATTTATTTGACCAGAATTCTAAAGATTGTGTAGTAATATGAAGAATACATACTCAGATTTGCAGATAAGCAGTGTGTTATAAGGTCCTTGCTGGATAATTTTTGATTCAGCTAAACAGTTTGGTAAATGGGGCATAGATTAAACATCTCAACACAAAAGTTACAAGAGTAGTTTCCACCTTAATCCTTGTGTTTATGTCTACAATATTTATTAAAGATTTTGTAAGTGATAATCTTGATTCAGGAATCAATCTATTTTTCAAATAGAGAATTTTATTTGAGAAGGGTTTCTTTTAATTATTTCTTGCACGAGCGCTTTGTATACATTCTTGCAAACAATGACCTCTATACTACTGCGAATATTTAATTTTAAGTACTACTGCCTCATAAATAATGGTAGCTAAGCTTCTGGACCACTACCCCTTTACCATAATCCATAAACATGTTCAAAGTATATTAAAAGTAAGAGTTCAATAGACACAAACTTTACCAAAATGGATTCTGATGAGAGTGCAATATTTTTATGCTTTTGTAGTTACTATTTATCTCAGTGATCACTCTTTTATTCTCTTTTTTGATAAATATATATATCAACACTTCCCCGCTATTCCCCTTTTTCCTTTCGAATGAGAATGGAACTTTGCTGTGACTTTTTCTGTGCCTGTGCATCTGATCATTTTTCCCTGCTTAATTTCAGGGGAAAATGGGACTGTAGATGGTCAGGGAAAGATGTGGTGGGAGCTTTGGAGGAATAGAACTCTGGTACACACCAGAGGCCACCTTGTTGAACTGATTAACTCTCAGAATATCCTGATCCAAAATCTTACACTCCTGAACTCCCCGTTTTGGACAATTCATCCTGTCTATTGCAGGTTCTTGCTCTCTTGATAACTGCTCTATCTATTTTTGCATGGTACTTATGAATGGAGTACTAATTACTTTGGCTCGAGGAAATTGCTCTTCATTGATGCATAATATTTTTGAAAAATTGATATTCGATTCAATTAATCAATCAAATAACTATACGTCTAATGTTATAGCAGCACAAACCTTGCTCAAAGAACAACTGAGTTGGTGATATTGGTTACTACTGTTAAATGTGTTGTAACCAATCCTCGTTGTTTTTTACAAGAACCAACCAATAGATTAGAAGGATTCAATGTTGCCAAAGTAGTCTTTTTTCCTGCTTGTCTTGAATGTTGAGGTGAGGACAAGGCAAAATCTTAAGACGCAGAGCTCAATCAGGAAATTCTTGTTAAATAAACATGTTCTTTCCTCCTTCCATTAGTTTTCCTTCACGAGAACTATTTTTATTCGCCAAATTATCCATGTTAGCTGGTAGAGTAACACCTGATGTTGCATTTGTTTCAGGAATATTGTAATCAGAAACATGACTATTTTGGCTCCTCTCAATGCCCCCAACACAGATGGCATTGACGCAGGTATATCACAATACCATTAAGCTCTGATGTAATACTTGAAATCTTTTACCAGGAGAAAGAAGAATGATTTTGAAATTCAATTATCTAGTGTATCTCCCGTATTCAATTAAAAAGCCACACTAAAACTAAAACGAAGGGAAAAATTATCACATCTCTTTCACCTCCACTTTCAGGGTGTGTTTGGTATGACGGAAAATGTTTTATTAGAAAATAAGTGGTTTCTTACTTAATTTCTCGTGTTTGATAAGTAAGTAGAAAATATTGTCCCAAAAGCATTTGTATATAATCTAGACAAACACTATAGAGGATGTGGTGGAGCATAGGGTGTGTGTTGTAGGGATGTAGACTATGGAGAGTGTGTTGACGAGTGGTGAGGAGCCAATAAAGGTGCAATGTCACTTATAAGATTTGTTTTTCCTACTTTGTATAGGTAAGTCATTTTTCTTATCTTTAGGGAACTTGCTTTTCTAGAAAAAAACAAAACTTATAACCAATCAAACATGGGAAAAATGAAAAACATCTACATAACAAACACACCCTCAATTTGAATCAGAGAAACTTCTCTTTCCTTCCATCTTACCATCTATCTCAGGCATACAAAACTGTCCGCTCTGTTTTATTACTTATGTCAAACCAGATTGTAAGATTAAGAATATCTAGAATATCTATTTTATATGCGTAATTGTTTTGTGAGCAGACTCCAGCTTGAATGTCTGCATTGAAGATTGTTACATTGAGAGTGGTGATGACCTTATATCAGTGAAAAGTGGGTGGGATCAGTATGGTATGAAAATGGCTCGTCCAAGCTCAAACATCATTGTAAAGAGAGTGAAAGGCACAACCCCAACATGCTCAGGGGTTGGTATCGGCAGTGAGATGTCTGGAGGTGTTTCTAATGTCATCATAGAAGACCTATATGTTAGAGATTCCGCAGCTGGTGTGCGGATTAAAACTGATATTGGAAGAGGTGGATACATCGTCAATATTACGATAAATAACATGAGAATGGAAAGAGTGAAGGTGCCAATTAGATTTAGCAGGGGAGCAAATGACCACCCTGATGAGAAATGGGATCCTAAAGCACTACCTAAAGTAAGAGGTATTTTTATCAGTAATGTGGTCAGTCTAGAATCGAAGAGACCTCCTTTGCTAGTAGGCATAGAGGAAGCACCATTTGAGGACATACACATGAAAAACATCAGTTTATTTGGGCTAGCCCCATCTATGAGGTGGAACTGTGAATTTATCTCTGGTTCTAGCTGCAGTGTTTTCCCTGCACCATGTTCTCAGTTGCTGAAGAATGAATCAATAATTCAGTGCCCAAATTGATGAAGCTTAGCATTCCTTCCTTCGCAACAAGCTTGGATCGTCGGAATTTCCAACTTGAAAAGAATTTGAAGACTACTAGACGTCTCGCAGAGCCACTTGAATCAAGTTACAATTGAGATGTTTTTCTTTCGTGCATCAGCATGAATCTCAATGAACTTCTGGAGCACATCATGCCTGACGATCCCTGTTGCTCCAAACATCTGCATGCAATACTGCCCCGGATCGAATCTAAGCTCTCGTTTGGCCATAGATTTTGAACTTGAAATTTGAAAATTTGAGTTTTTGAAGTTGCGGATTTTTGAATTTGAAGTTGTCTTTGGACATGCATTTTACTTGGGAAAAAATTGAAGTTTTGCGAGTGGAAGTCTCAAAAGTTGGCTCAGCCTGAGCCAATTTTTACAAACTTGAAAATATTTGAAGAAACAGATATTTGGAGATAAATTTTTAAAATCTACTCCCAAACTCTATGGCTAAATGCTGTTCTTGTTAATTCCTAATTGAACACACAAGTTATGAGGTCTAACTAGCATATAGTGAGTGCATATCATTTACTAAGGGACGGATTTGGCTCCTTTTTTATTTCCCCTTGTCTCCTAAAGTTTTTATTTAAATAGATGGACATATGAATCCCAAGTTTAATATCATTATTTTAGACTTAAAAATATATTCTTTCCGTTTTAATTTATTTGTATTATTTCATTATTTTTTTGGTCCATTTTAAGAAGTATGTTTTTTTTTAACAATTTTTTAATTCTAACTTTTCACGTGTTACAAAATTAAACGGCATTTTGATATATTCTATCTATTTTTAGTTTAAGACCATAAAATTTATAAGTCTATTTTATTTTCTCAAATATCATGCAAGCCAACATCAGACATTCTCCAGAAAATTTGGCAATCCCACAATCAGACATTCTTAGTGTGTAATAGTCATGATTGATAAACAAAAGTGACTGAAGCTCAAAATTTTCATTTTCTTCTCCGTTGGCGATTGTCTTGAGTCTAATAAGTGATAATGATTGTATCCATGTATCTTTTTTTCTTTTGTTAAGTGCGTGTGCAAATTGGTAGTGTGTTACTGCAATTTAGCTATAGTACAAACGTCATTTTAGTCATTTTTTCAATGTTATTTTAAATAAGTATTTTGTTTATCAATGTGATTCGTTATTTCTAAAATAGAAGAAAGAAGAAATAATTAACACTCCTTGCGATTTTCGTCTAAAAATATGTATGGAGATGTATCAACATCATGTAAAATTAACCTTGGGTCGAGTTCAAAACTGATTTGGATCGATCGAAAAGTAGCTTGATGTGAGGTGTCACTTGACAATCCATGCATCGCTCCAAGTCAATACTTCATAGAATTAAAATTCTGCAGGTTTTCTTAATTTTACACTAGTGTGGCACGAAGAGGCGGACACATGCATCTTATGACAAAAGGATGTCATTCAACACCATTTCATCACAAATGTTAATATTGAAAAATAAAGCTGACGTTCATCATCTCTCTTTCTAAGTGAGGCTCAAATCCCAAACATTTTTCCTATTAATGATCAAATAAATCAGTCAACCTAAATTTAGTGAGTAAAACCAATAAACCACTGTCTGGCCCGTGGTGGGCGTCAAATTGTTTACTAGAAAAATGGTACAATTGAATTTGTAATGAGGTAAAAAACACGCATTATAATTCAACTCATTAGATTCAATTATTAGCAGTTAAATAGGTATGTAAATGTATAAAAAAATTAAACAATGACAATAATAAAATTAAGTATAGAAAATTGTATGAAGCAATAGAGCTCTGATTCTGCACTGTATTTGATGACATTAAAGCAATGATTTCACATCCAGGATTGTTGCAGTGAGTAAATGTTATGAAGTATAGACTTAGCATAGAAAATACGAAAAAATTGTTGCACAAAAATATAAGTGTTTTGTTTTTGTATTGTTCCAAAATCCTTACAATTATGTTGAAATTACTATTTATAGGCTACAAAGATAATATATCAGCCAATAGAAAAATTTCACTCAAGCCTTAAAGTACTATGATCAATGATTGTCGTCTACATGGAAATATTGTTAATTATGTCAGCTAATATTCTTCTATTTGACATTCATGTCCTTTTTGTCTTTTTTGTTTCTCTATCTTCGGATACGAGTTGATTCAACATGTCCGCTCTTTATTCTGCCACGTACAGGAGCTACTTTTGGCTGATACCAATATGAAAGTTACTACGTAGATATAATTGCATGCGGAAATGAAAAATGAGGAGGGAAATATGGGCAGTCTCTCTCTCACCCATTTTTTTCTATGTTTCTTTCTCTCTCTACACCTTCCTGTTTCACTCCATTCTCCATCTTCTTCTTCTTCAACTCTACAATTCTCCAAGGTACCTTTTTGGAACCCCCCAACCCCTCTTTTTCTTGCTTCAATTTTTAATCTTTTTTTAAATTTCATGTCTTGAGGAGAATTTATTAAATACAATATATATAGAATGATCATTTCTAGATTGTAGATTCTACAAATGCTCTTCTCATTCAATCCGACATATGATAAAATTTATATAGTTACATCTAAACATTAATGTATGTATATATATTCGTTACCTGCATGTGTATTTGCGTTAATGGGGATGAATTGCTTTTGATCCTTTTGTTTTGTTTTTGGGTTATGCAGATTTTCTGGGTAAAGACTTGTTGTACCATTGGTTCAAATCTCATCTAATACTATACATATATGTAAAAAAAAATTATATATACCTCTACACGTATATTTTGTACATATTATTTATATGCACTTCTTAAATTGGGAGAAATTCCGGGTTTCTTCTGGTTTCTAACCCTGGAGAGCAAGAGGAGCTGAATTTTGCAGGATTCTAACAAATTTTGGAGGCAAGGTAAATATGCAAAAAAAATCTTTCTTGTTGAACATTTTGTGCAATGGCAAATTAAGACTTGTCAGTGAAATGTTTTTTTCGCGATTAACTTGACTGTGGGAAATTTAAATATTTCTGTATGCATAAAAGAAAATGAGATTTTAAGCACCTAGGGTGCCTTAGTGGACAGAGTTACCTAGTACCATGGAATTGAGATTTTAATGGTTTGAAGAATGTGAAAATATTTGGGGCAAGCATGATTGTGAACCTTGTTTGAGTTTCGTGTTATTCTTCTTTCTTTTCCCTTTTTCTATTGCTCTTCTGCTTTATGTTTCTCACGAAGGACTATGGAGAAAAATGTATCCATACTTTCTATTATTTCCTGAATTTTACTACTTAGTGTTTGAGCATATAGTAACCAAGCTAACTAGAATGCTTCGTTAACGCAAGATAGTGGAGGCTTGTTGCCAATGTCAGACGTTTCTTCCCTTAAATTAAGGGACAAGGAAGTGGCATCCTCTTCTTCTCAGAAGAGCAGGTTTCTTCCTCTCGTTACTCTGCATTCTAGCTGCATTTATGTACTATTTTATAGATTTAGCTAAAAGAAGTTTCTATATTCTATACTTTTGCTTGAGAGATAGAACATATTAGTATCTCGTAACTGTGCTTTCTAAATCCATCTTTTGTTTCCTTGTGCTTAGAGACACCTAATGTAGAGAAACTTTGGGCATATGGTATGTATAGGAGCCAAAATATTGTGACCTCTCAATTAATTTCTGAAAGAAAATTTCAACTCCACATTGCTTGATTTTATTTGTCCTTTTTCATGAATTCATGAGGCATAATATGATTTATCTAGACAACCTATTAAAAAAGATTTATCCAGATAATTCAAAGGTGTTATATATTTACTTTCAGGGAGTCCAATGACACTGCAGAAATGGATGACTCGGAAAAGACACTGCCACAGCTTGCTCAACTTATTGATCAGCTGCATTTGAATCAATCATCTGCACACGAAAAAGAACTTACCACAGCACGTCTTCTAGGCATTGCCAAAGCTAGAAAAGAAGCGCGACGTCTTATTGGTTCACATGGCCAAGCAATGCCACTGTTCATATCAATTCTCAGAAATGCTACTCTTTTCGCAAAAGTCAATGTAGCTTCAACCTTAACTGTATTGTGCAGAGATGAAGACATGCGGTTAAAGGTACTTCTAGGTGGATGTATTCCACCTCTACTTTCACTTTTGAAGTCAGATTCAGCTGAAGCAAGGAAAGCAGCTGCGGAAGCAATTTTTGCAGTGTCATCTAGTGGAGTTTCAGATGATCCTATTGGCATGAAAATATTCATTACGGAAGGTGTCGTACCAACTTTGTGGGAGCAGCTGAATCCAAAACAGAAGCCGGACAAAGCAGTGGAAGGATTTGTTGTTGGGGCTTTGAGAAATCTCTGTGGTGATAAAGATGGACATTGGAGGACAACACTAGAGGGTGGGGGAGTGGACATCATTGTTAGACTTCTTTCTTCTAGTAGTGCTTCCACTCAATCAAATGCAGCTTCTTTATTGGCCCGTATGATGTTGGCATTCAGCGATAGCATCCCAAAAGTAATTGATTCTGGAGGAATCAAAGCTCTCTTTAGCCTGTTAGCTCAGCAAGATGATGTTTCTGTACGTGCCAATGCAGCTGAGGCTTTAGAGGTTCTTACTTCAGAATCTGCCAAAGCAAAGCAAGCTGTTGTTGACTCACAGGGTGTCACAGCACTTATAGGAGCTGTCATTGCTCCTTCTAAAGAAAAACTGCAAAGTGAGGGAAAAGAGAAACTTCAGCGGCATGCAATACAAGCTTTAGCCAATATATGTGGCGGAATGTCTCCTCTGTTACTATATCTGGGTGAGCTTGCGCAGTCCCCAAGGTTAGCTGCTCCGGTGGCTGATATAATTGGAACATTTGCATATGCTCTTATGGTCTTTGAGCACAAAGCAGAAGAAGAAATATTTGATGCGACAAAGATTGAGAGTATTCTTGCAATGCTCCTAAAGCCACGGGATAATAAGTTGGTTCAGGAGCGTCTTCTTGAGGCTATGAGAAGCCTTTATGGCAATGCTTATCTGTCAAAACTTGTCCAACAATCCGAATCTAAGAAGGCTCTTACTGGGCTCACAACAATGGCAAGTGGTGATGCACTGGAGTATTTAATACTGTCCCTGTTACGTTTATGCTGTGATGGAATGACTGTTTGGGAAGCTATTGGAAAGAGGGAAGGAATTCAGTTAATGATATCACTGCTGGGTTTATCCAGTGAACAGCATCAAGAGTATGCTGTTGAAATGCTTGCAATCCTAACTGACCAAATTGACGAGAGCAAGTGGGCAATCACTGCTGCTGGTGGGATTCCACCACTAGTCCAGTTACTAGAAATGGGGTCTCAGAAGGCTAGGGAAGACGCAGCACTTATTATTCATAACCTTTGCTGTCATAGTGAAGAGAATCGTGCCTGCGTCGAAAGTGCTGGAGCTATACAGGCATTATTGTGGCTCCTCAAAAATGGTGAATCAAAGGGGCAAGAAACATCAGCTAGGGCTTTAAAAAAGCTAATCACAGTGGCTGATCCAGCTACCACTAATCAATTGTTAGTGTTGCTCCTGGGAGATTTACCAAGCTCAAAGGCCCATGTAACTGAGGTGTTAGGTCATGTGCTTACCTTGGCATCTCACACTGACCTTGTGAATAAAGGTGCTGCTGCTAACCAAGGAATAATGTCGCTAGTCCATGTTCTTAATTCTTCAAATGAAAAGACTCAAGTATATGCTGCCTCTGTCCTGGCAGATGTATTTAGCACGCGGCATGATATTTGTGAGACTCTCGCAACAGATGAAGTGGTCAATCCTTGCATGAAACTTTTGGGTAGCAATTCTCCAGCTGTTGCAACAGAGGCAGCTCGAGTCTTGCATGCTTTATCCCGTGCATCAAAACAAAAATCTACAAACAAGATGCCTCATATTGCTGAAGGGCATGTAAAGCCTTTAATCAAGCTGGCCAAAACAGCATCCATTGATTCTGCAGCTACTGCAGTGGCTACTTTAGCCAATCTGTTGTCTGATCCAGAGATAGCTGCGGAAGCGCTGCGTGAAGATGTTGTTTCAGCTTTGACAAGAGTTTTAGGAGAAGGATCATCAGATGGTAGGAGAAATGCAGCACGTGCACTTCATCGACTATTGAGGCACTTTCCAGTGGAAGATGTATTCAATGGAAGTGCTCAATGTCGATTTGCTGTTCTTGCTATGGTGGAATCATTAAATGTAATGAATATTGATGGTACTGATGCGGCAGATGCTTTAGACTTTATTGCACTTTTGACGAGGACAAAGCAAGGCGCAGATTCCACTTACAGTTCATGCACTGCACTTGCTGAAGTTCCATCTAGTTTAGAGCCTCTTGTACATTGCCTTTGCGAGGGATCTTCCCTTGTCCAAGATAAGGCAATAGAAATTCTATCAAGGCTTTGTGGAGATCAACCAGTTTTTCTAGGGAATCTGTTATTATCAAAATCAAGGTCTATCGGCGCATTGGCTGATAGAATAATTAATTCTTGCACTCTAGAAGTAAGAGTTGGTGGAACCGCATTGAGCATTTGTGCTGCCAAGGAGCATAAACTTCAGTCAATGGATGCACTTGATGCATCTGGTTACCTGAAACCTCTTATATATGCATTAGTTGACATGATGAAGCCAAACTGCTCTTGTTCTTCCCTAGAAATTGACGTCAGAACCCCTAGAGGCTTCACAGAAAGAACTCCATTTGGAGAAGGAAATGAGTTTGAAGTTCCTGATCCAGCAACAGTTTTGGGTAGTACAGTTGCCCTTTGGTTGCTCTCAATAATTTCATCATTTCATGTCAAGAACACATCCACTGTAGTGGAAGCTGGGGGACTTGAGTCCCTTGCTGTCAAGCTTGCAAGACATGGCTCCAATCCACAGGTAAATTTTATATCATCCTTGGTGTTTGCTTTTCTCTTTTTTTGGCCCATTTATGCTGTGTGAATGCCTCTTCATAAGGAGAACTAGAGTTGGGTTTCCACCTGAAGAAAATAAGTCGTTCATTGGTGTCAATCATTTTGTCCTTTCAATTTTCGAGCTTTAGGCCTGTTTATTTATTCTGTAGGTTGGCTTTTGATAACAGACTGGTTGCCTGTCTGTAGTCAGTGCAGTAAAACTTGTTTAAACAAGTTAATAATCCATTTATTCACAGCTAGAAGTTTTGTTTACTTTTTCTCTTTTGTAACTTTGCATCTCCTTAATGCCCTTTAATGAAACACCTTACTTTATCAAACAAAAATCATTTATTTTACTATTTCTAGTCGCCTGCCATATCATTCATATAATAAATGTACATGGAGGAAGTAGTCCTGGATATATTTTCACTGAGTTGCAATTTTGAGAATCATTACAAGAGCGAGAATATCTGAAGTGCAGATTTTCTTCTTCTTTCTACTAGCTTCTCTGTCCTTTTTCTGTTTTCGGATTACATTGTGGCACTGTTTAGTCAATATACTCATGGTCAATGGTGTATGCTATCTTTAACAACACAATTGGAGTTGGTGAAATGGTAAGACTTTCCCAGAACCTCTGAATGTGTAAGTTACCCTCTCTTATGGGACAGAGATATATCACTGAAACCTCAGTTAATAAAGTGACTAAAAGATGGACAATACAACAACAACAACAACCCAGTGAAATCCCACAACGTGGGGTCTGGGGAGGGTAGAGTGTACGCAGACCTTACTCCTATCAAGGTAGGACGGTTGTTTCCGAGAGACCCTCGGCTCAAAAAAGACATAAAAAGGGGGTCAGATAAGGTTAAGAAATTCAAAGCGCTATAGGAAAATAAATAACGAAGGCATCACAGATAAAATAGAGTAATCACAAGTACTGAAAGTAATAAATAGTAACAGAAATAGCAGAAATGAGAGCACAAGGAATTGTAATGTGCTAATGTGCCTACGAATAGGGAAGAATAACGAGACTATGTACTAGCCTTCTACCCTAATGTGGGTCCTCCACACCCTCCTATCTAAGGTCATGTCCTCGGTAAGCTGTAACTGAGCCATGTCATGTCTAATCAACTCTCCCCAATACTTCTTCGGCCTACCCCTACCTCTTCTGTAACCATCCATGGCCAACCTCTCACACCTCCTCACTGGGTCATCTGTGTCTCTCCTCTTCACATGCCCAAACCATCTCAGTCGCATTTCCAGTGTCACCTTTATTCAATTTAATCCTCTGGAAGTAATGTTGGTTCTCATGATTTGCTTAAAGGTTATATTTGGTCATTGTGCTGAAGAGGTATTTGTCATGGCAGGCAGAAGATGCAGAGGGCATGTGGATCAGTGCACTGCTATTAGCTATTTTATTCCAGAATCCCAACATTATATCCTCTCCAACAACCATGCGCATTATACCTTCGCTTGCACTTCTTCTGAAATCAGATGAAATGATTGTCAGATTTTTTGCTGCTCAGGCAATAGCCAGTCTTGTCTGTCATCGGAAAAAGGGAATAAATCTTACTGTTGTAAATTCTGGTGCAATCACTGGTCTGATAAGCTTGATTGGTCACATTGAAATAGATATGCCAAATCTTGTTGCTCTATCTGAAGAATTTTCATTAGTAAGATATCCAGATCAGGTTTCTCTGGAAGTTCTCTTTGAAATTGAAGAAGTGAGAATTGGTTCCACTGCACGCAGGACCATCCCTTTATTGGTAGATCTGTTAAAACCACTTCCAGATAGAGCAGGTGCGCCCCCATTAGCTGTTCGTTTCTTGACTCAAATTGCTGATGGTAATGACGAAAATAAATTAATCATGGCTGAAGCTGGCGCACTGGATGGTCTAGCGAAGTATCTATCTTTGAGCCCTCAAGACTTGACTGAGGCAATTATCTCTGAACTACTGAGAATTATATTTAGTAATTCTATTCTTATTCAACATGAAGCTGCAGTTAGTTGCTCTGTTCAACTGATTGCTGTCCTTCGTTTGGGCTCAAAGAATGCAAGGCTGAGTGCTGCTAGGGCTTTAAATGAACTCTTTGATAATGAGAGAATTAGAAATTCTGAAGCATCAAATCAAGCAGTTCAGCCATTAGCGGACATGCTTGATACTGCATCAGAAAGTGAACAATATGCTGCCCTTAGTTCCTTGGTCAAGTTGACTTCAGGGAATGATACAAAAGCAGAAGTGATGGCTGATTTAGATGGGAATCCTCTTGAGAGTTTATACAAAATTCTGTCATCATCTTCTTCGATGGAACTGAAAAGCGATGCTGCTGAATTATGCTTTGTACTTTTTGGTGATCATAAAATCAGAGCATTGCCTATTGCTTCTGAATGCTTAGATCCCCTTGTACTGCTTATGCAATCAGATGAGGAAAGAGCAATGGAATCAGCTATTTGTGCTTTCGAGAGGTTCTTAGATGATGAGAATCCAGTAGACCTTGCATCAGCTGATGAGATTGTTCGTATTCTGGTTCATCTGGTGTCTGGATCAAACCATCGGCTCATTGAAGCGACTATTTTCGCACTTATTAAGCTGGGTAAAGACCGAACTCCACGCAAGTTGGATATGGTGAAAGCCGGACTATTAGAAAATTGTCTTGAGCTACTCCCCACTGCATCCAGTTCCTTGTGCTCCACAATTGCAGAACTCTTCCGTGTCTTGACAAATAGTAGTGCTATTTCAAGAAGTCCATCTGCTGCAAAAATCGTAGAACCTCTTTTCACGGTTTTGCAGCGGTCAGATTTTGGATTGTGGGGACAGCACAGTGCGTTGCAATCTCTTGTAAATATTCTAGAGAAGCCACAATGTCTTGCCACTCTAAAACTTACTCCTAGCCAGGTCATTGAGCCTCTGATTTCCTTTCTTGAATCCCCAGCTCAATCTATCCAGCAGCTTGGTACCGAACTGCTGTCTCACCTCCTTGCACAAGAGCATTTCAAGCAAGATATAACATCAAAAAATGCAGTAGTGCCCCTAGTGCAGCTCGCAGGCATTGGTATTTTGAATTTGCAACAGACAGCAATTAGTGCTTTGGAAAATATATCATTAAGATGGCCAAAGGAAGTTGCTGATGCCGGTGGCATTTTTGAGCTTTCAAAGGTTATCGTTCAAGATGATCCCTTACCTCCTGATACATTATGGGAGTCAGCAGCTATGATTCTCTGCAACGTCATACAATCTAATGCTGATTATTACCTCAAGGTTCCACTGGTGGTTCTTGTAAAGATGTTGTATTCAACAGTTGAGAGCACTGTTACTCTTGCACTTAATGCTCTAATAGTTCATGAAAAGACTGATCTATCAAATGGTGAACTGATGGCTGAAGCCGGTGCTGTAGATGCTCTTCTAGATCTGCTAAGATCTCACCAGTTTGAAGAAGCATCAGCAGGTCTGATTGAAGCTCTATTCAACAACGTCCGAATAAGAGAATTGAAGGTATCTAAGTATGCAATAGCACCTCTGGCACAATATTTACTAGATCCACAGACTACATTGCAGCCCGCAAGGCTTCTTGCTGCTCTTGCACTTGGTGATCTCTCCCAGCATGAAGGACTTGCTAGAGCAAGCGATTCTGTCTGTGCCTGTCGAGCACTGATAACTTTGCTTGAAGATCAACCAACGGAAGAAATGAAAATGGTGGCAATTTGTGCATTACAAAATTTTGTCATGCACAGTCGAACCAACAGGAGAGGTGTCGCAGAAGCAGGTGGAATACTATTAGTTCAAGAACTGCTTCTATCCCCTAATTCAGATATTACAGTCCAGGCAGCTCTGCTCATAAGGTTTTTGTTCTCGAATCACACGCTTAAGGATTATGCATCAAATGAACTTATCAGATCTTTGACAGGTGTGTTGCTTATTAAATAAAATAACCGTTCCTTCTTTCAGTCGATGATTATTTGAAAAATGTCAAACTAGATGCCACTAGTTGTGTCAAATATATTAACATAATAAATAGAATTGCACAGAAAACCAATCGTTACCTACTTAAAGAGAACATCATATGAGGGTGCTTGAACCCAGAAAGAGTCTATAGACCTAATCTGTGTTCCGATATTTTTCCCAGGAATGTTGAAAGTTTTTATTCTTTTGATCTAAGTGTCCTTTACAAGTTAAAGTTCCATTCACGCCCTTAAAGAAAGCCAATGCTTCTCTGAATTAACTTAGGAAGCTAGGTCAATTGGTCATAATAAGTTGGCTTCGAGATCAAGGACTGTCATGAAATTGTCGGAGAGTGAAAGACAGAAACTGACACAATAACTCACTCTGCCTAACCCTTTTTACTGCTACAAAAAAAAACAGCAGAAGTTCCAAAAAGGAAAACAGGAAAAATAGACCTGAAACCTAAAGCTTCAGGATAAAATAAACTAGTAAATGAAGACAGCTAGACGTATGATGTTTTCCTAGGCACTGTATTTGTTCCCATGCTATCCTTCAACATTTAATATTTCAACTGAAGCAGTAAATCCTTCTGATTCATGTATTTGACACATCAATTTCCAAGTTTAATTGTCCAGATAATTTAAGCTACAAAAGTACAGATCTTCTTGTTTGCGTTTTGTTATGTTCCTATCCTTACATATCCTCTAGTTCAGTCATGGACAGTGGTATAAGTGTTTCTTTCCCTACTTGTCTACCTAAAACATTTCTAATACATTGTCATGCAGTGGCGCTAGAGAAGGAATTGTGCGCCACAGCAACTGCTAATGAAGAGATCTTGAAGAGCATTTTTATTATATTCTCCAATTTTCCCAAGCTCCAAATTTCTGAAGCTGGGACCCTTTGTATCCCTCATCTGGTGACAGCACTGAAATCTGGCAGCGAGGCTGCTCAGGATTCAGCATTGACCACATTATGCTTAATCCAACAATCCTGGTCAACCATGCCAATTGATGTGTCAAAATCTCAAGCAATGGTTGCAGCTGAAGCCATTCCCATCCTACAAATGCTGATAAAAACTTGTCCCCCAGGTTTCCGTGATAGAGCAGAGAGCCTGCTGCATTACTTACCAGGTTGTTTGACTGTCACCATTAAGCGTGCGGACAATCTAAGACATGTCATGGGAGGAACAAATCCTTTTTGTCGATTGACTATCGGCAATGGTCCAGCACGACAAACTAAGGTAATGAGTCAGCATTGTAATTGTTGATGAAATAAAAGACTTCTAATTCACAAATGTTTACTTTCTTATGGCTGAATTTCACATCCTAACTACTCCCGCTGTTCCTATTTACAATTGTCACTTTTGTTAAAAATAGTTATTCCAAAATACTTGTCGTTTCAAAAAATAAAGGAAGGAAGAATTTAATTAACTTTTTTCCAATTTTATCCTCACTAATTTGATCCACTTACTGAGATACTAATTTGTGTTACGTGATGCACCAAAAACACATACATGATACATCAGTATTTTTTTCTAATCCGATCTATATTAACAGTCTGGTTTATTATCAGGTTGTTAATCGCAATACATCCCCAGAATGGAATGAAGGATTCACATGGGCTTTTGATGTTCCACCGAAGGGACAAAAGTTGCAGATCACATGCAAAGGCAGAACTACTTTTGGAAAGGTAACTAGTTTCATTTTTGGAGTGCCTGATGCTAAATTTAGAATATCCAATTCAACTCCAACTACAATGTGCAATAAGGTTTACTGTTTGTACTGCTACTAATAGTCTGAAAAGAAGATATATAAAAAGCAGGGACAAATACTCTGTATGTAAATGTTGCAACTTTCAATAGGATGAGAAGAGTGTAGTCAGTTGTTCACACAATGTTGATACGTAAATTGCTGTGTTTCAGAGTACGCTTGGGAGTGTAACGATCCAAATTGATAAAGTGGTAAATGAAGGCATACACAGTGATATTTTCAGCCTCAGTCATGAACGCTACAATGGCTCATCCCAGACTTTAGAGGTTGAGATCACCTGGTCCAATAGGACGTCTAATGAAAGTGTTAAGTGAAGTGTGAACCAAGACTGATATGATGCAACTTGAGTCCCCATTTCGGTGCTGGATCTGGCAACCAATCAACAGAGCATTAAGAAAAGTTATATGAATCCCCTAACGAGCAACAATCTGTTCACATCCCAGGCTAATGCAAGAGCACATCAACATCTGCTGAAGGCTCAGGTTTGTAGTATTGAAAGCATTACTGCCTCTGGTGCTGAAAACTTCCAGATTTATGAGGCCCAAAGTCTAGGGGAGATTTCCCATGCTAGAATGTTAGTCTTGGCTATTCAAGAACCACAACACTGTATAGATTCTTCTGTAGCTCTTAGCAGTATATAAATATAAAATAGAGATCTCTTTGAGAAGATTGTCCCATCCATGGCTTTGCAAATGGCCATTCATCATTGTACATATGAGCACCGTCTTTACAAACGCAAACCAACTGCAAGAGCAAATGGATGGGTCCCAAAGCATGAGGGCGTAGATCTCCAAAATTGTTCGTAGGTTTCATTTGTTTCCTCTACCTTATAAATCTTTCAACCTTCACCATTAATACACGCCCACAGCCAATATGAAATATGATCATTTTCCGTGTAGGGTCAGCAACAAAATGGAATATGGACATGTCCCCCATGTCAAGTTAGCAGCTCGACCAAAGCACGAATTATCCAGGCAGCATAACACAACATGCTTGAATGTACAATTTAAATGGAAAAACAAACCTCAAAACAGAGCAAAGCTTTTAAATAAAATTTAGCTACAATGTGCAAGAACGGCAAAGCACTTGGAACAATATTGCACTTTACATTTGGGAGATCTTTTCTACAATACTACATCAAGAAGCTTTAAAACCTAGATTCAAGCGCAGAATCTTAAAACATTGCAAATTTTTCAGCTGGGGGGGCAAGCCACCAGGTTGTCCAACATGATTAATTTGCAGCTGCAACAAGTGCGGATCTTGTTCGTGTAAAAGCAGCAATCAGTGATCCAAGCTGCAACTTATCATTGCAACCAAAAGTCAACCTATACCTGTGAGACAGAAAATCCATAACTTAAAAAACATACTCTAGGAAAACCTAGAGACCATAATTCAATTTGTTTTTTTTGGCAAAGCTAATGCAATTGAATTTTATGACAAAGAAATTTGACTAAATTCTCGACCAAGAAGACGGACAAAAAAACCGTTCATATTGCTTTTATTAAATTTATCATGTATTCCCTTTTTATTTATAAAAAATATAAAAACATTGATGAAAGAAATTTGACTAAATTCTCGACCAAGAAGACGGACAAAAAACCGTTCATATTGCTTTTATTAAATTTATCATGAATTCCCTTTTTATTTATAAAAAATATAAAAACATTGATGACCATCTTTTTTTATGACGCAAAAAATTCTTTCTAGAAGCAAAGTGGTATTTCGTTCCTCTTCTGCTGCAAGTAGGGGGGGGGGGGTTTACAGACGTTCGATGCACCATTCAGAAGCCAGAGAATCCATACTTGGAGATCAGCTGGTTAAAGAAATATGTGATCTCATCTTATGTAGCGTAATTACCTAGCCACAAGTTCAGTAGATAATATTGGTCAATGATTTAACAAGTAAATGAGAAAATTGACCGTAAGCCAGCCTTCGATTCTCTGGCATCGAACCAGAAATGCTAGTCTAGCACAAGGCAAAGAAAATAAACAATCAAAAAGAAAGACATGGGATACATACTCAATATCGGCCATCTCATTGATCAGCTGAACTCGAACATCTGCTGGCATCTTAATCTTGAAGACAAACCTGATGTTTAGATGAGCAAAGGTGAGTTACAAAAATAACTGTTACATGAAGATCCAAAAATGTGTGCACTTACATGGTTACTTCTCTCACGATATCAACCATAGCCAACCCTTTTCGTGTCTTGATTTCCGATATTCCTATTAACAATTATGTACAAAAAAGGGTAAGAGAGTAAAATGGAGTACAAGCACAGATAGATAAAATGGGCCAAAGTACAGGAGAGGAGGACTCATTGAGATACGTTTGCAACTAATAGCAAAGGGTTCATTCAGAAGCCAGTAAGAAATCTGCTCAATGTCCTTGGGCAATGGGTTTCCAGTGCACAGATAGACAGCATCTTCTGTAATCTGCTGAGAAGCCATGTGTGTTGACTGCATAAAGCTAAAAGTTAATGATAGTGAATCCTAAAAAGAATAATAGTCTACCTGCCTGAAGATAAACGAACTAAACAGCAGCTTAATTTTTTTCTTGCATGGCATTTATAGCACAATAAGCAACTTATAGTTTTCCAACAATGGTTTCGTTTTTTTCTTAGCTAGTAAAACAAACCCCTCCACCAATGTATATATTGATATATTAATGCCAAACAAGAACTAGACAGCTACGACAGATCAAAACCAAAAAAAAAAAGGACTGATATGATTATTAGTTCAACGATGTAATTGCAGTTAATCTAAGTACCAGTGTTTTCATGCATGCCTGAAACTATCTAATAAGTTTAACTTTTTTCTATCACCAAGAATGGTCCTCCTGACAATTAACAGAGAGTAATGTCCTCCTCATAGAAACCAACTGATTAAAAAAAAGCATATCAAAACATTACATTTACTAAAAGGACCCTGAACAAGCATAGCAACCCTGGAAATTAACCCCCAATCACAATAATCAGCTCTCTGCAGGCGTCACCCTGTAGACTCTACCATGGCCTAACGAGTCATCCAAAACTAGCGTCAGGCACAACATAACAAGCTAGTTCTCAAGGAAAATGCTTAAGCAACGGGCCTAAGTAACTATAGAATTTCACTTTTTCCATAAATGAATAAGGTAGAATGAGTTACTTTAGGCCCTTAGAGTTCTCCATAAAACAAATTGTGAGCTTGGTGAATTGTGGCCAATAAATCTCTCATTTTAACTGCAGCCATGAAGATTGATAGCTCCTTAAACAACTTTTCCTTTTCTTTTCCTTTCTTATTTTTCTTACTGCAGTGGGAAGTGGGTGGTCAAGCTAGAGAAGAGAGCAAGATCTCTACCAGCACATTGTAATAAGAAAGGGATTTAACTGATTCATGATGTGAAATCTCTGACCACAATAATTGAAATCTACATATAATCTAAATGAGGATAAAAAAAATGAGGAGTTTGAACCTGCAAAATGTTTAAAGCTTTTCGCATGTCACCATTGCTCAATCGTACAAGTGCCTTTAAACCACCCTCAGGGACATCAAGCCTACAACAAAACAATGTGATGGACCGAGAAAAGAAATGATAGCGTAGACTAAATAGAGCAGAGAGTAACTATGACATATTTAACAATTGTCATATCATATTCGCTTTTTTCCGGAAAGAAAGCTAAGAAAATAATTGAACAGTGGGATTGTGTACCTTTGCAAGGTCCATAAATATATTAGCAAGTATCCATAACTTTATTTGGTTTTCAAGGTGGTTTTGAGGACATATACTTTTAGTTGTCAATGTCCAAGAAACACCAGTATGCCAAGTAGAAATATCATTTGTAATTCAATAAAAGTACCAGAAAATATAGATCTGGTAAATATATCAAACAATCCATAGAGAAACAATTTCAGTATAAATATAATACTTCAGTATTTATCAAATTGATTTCCCAAAATTGTTTAAATCAGTATATTCGTACTAAGATGACTTTCTTATCTAGTTAAGAAGATAGCACATCGGACTCAAGATTGGTTGTTATAAGAGGGCGAGTTGAACTCACTTATGAGTCTCATAACACACTGATGAAAACAGATAAGCCCTAGCAGAATACACCAAGTGGTTGAAGATGCAAGATGCTATTCTCAAACAGAAAACCAAAATTACTTGGGCTGAGGAGGGTGACTCCAGTACCAAGTATTTCTATAGTGTTGTCAAAGAGAAAAGGAGAAGAACTCAAATCCACAGAATCAAAAACTCTTAGAGCAATTGGGTTGAGAGTAACCAGGTCATCTCAGAAGCTGCTATTGATCACTTCTCTTGTCTATTCACTCATTCACCCAGTGATAATGACCTTCCATTCTTGACAATGTGGATCCTTTGATCACTGATGAGGACAACAATTACATTACCATAATACCTGAGGAAGAAGAGATTCATCAAACCATTCTCTCCATGGACCCTAACAGTTCAGCAGGACCAGATGGCTTCAATGGTCACTTCTATCATACCACCTGGAACATTTCTCACTTGTGCCAGTCTTTCCAAGTTCTTTACACATACTAACATGGTGCTAATCCCAAGGTGAAATCCCCCCACTGACCTCAGCCAACTTAGACCCATCAGTCTGTGTAACTTCTCCAACAAAATTATATCTTAGATGATCTCAGAGTGACTCTCATTCTACCCAAGTTGATTTTAGATAACCAATTTGGTTTTGTGAAAAACAGACTCATTACAGAGAACGTCCTTCTTGCTCAAGAAAGAGTCCATGTGATCAACAATGATAATAAACATGGCAACATTGTCATGAAATTAGACATGTCCAAGGAATATAACAAACTATCTTGGGAATTTCTCTCCAATGTAGTCAGGAAGCTGAACTTCTCCGAAGCTGCTAATGAAATGATTCACAGGCTCTTGGACAAGAACTGGTACTATGTGTTGATTAATGGAACCAGATATTGTTTCTTCAAATCAACAAGAGGACTAAAACAGAGAGACCTTTTATCCCCCTCACTCTTTATATTAGTTGTTTATGTACTATCTAGCCTTAAACAAACTGCATGAGAACAACCAATTTAATGGCTTTGCAGTGAGTAATAAAGGCCCAAGAATAAACCATCTTAGCTATGTTGATGATTTGATTCCTTTTTACCTCATGTGATAGGAGACTAGTGAAGACTATTATGAAGGTTCTTCAAGATTACCAAAATGCCGCTAGACAAGAGATTAACAAAGACAAAAGTCACATCCTCACTCAATTCTTCAGATATTAATAACAAAAGAGTCAAAAAGGGAATGAGGAAGTGGATTGGCTTCAAACAGACTGAGTTTCCAATCACTTGCTTAGGGTGTCCAATCTACTCTAGACGGAAGAGAATCAATCCTTTCTCAGACCTTGCCACCAAGGTGATCAACAAAGCTGGAGCTTGGCAGAGAAAGTTATTGTCTTTTGGAGGAAAGGATGTTATAATCAACAATGTGCTACAATCTCAGACTATGTATCTTTTAAAAGCCATGGTTCCTCCCAAGACAATCATAGAACAAATTGAAATATACCTTTCTAACTTCTTCTGGGAAGAAAAACAGGAGGGAATGAGCTACTATTGGTGCTCCCTGGAGAATATGAGTTTTCCCAAAGAAGAAGAAGGAATTGATTTTTAAAAGATCATGCACATTAGCAATTCTTTCACAACTAAAAGATGGTGAAGACAGAAGCTAATCTCTGGACCAGGTTCCTTCAAGCAAAATATTGTCAATCAAAATTGGAACATGGATCTCCTTCAACTATATGGGCAAAGAAATTTACTGTTTTTACGATAAAGTTGAATGTCAATGGTTTAGAGTTGCCTCTTCAGGAAATGCTCATTCACAAGGAAAAGTATGTCTTAGAGACTTGGTGATGACACTGAAGCACACATTAAGCAATTCAAGTAAGAAATACATCTCACGTGTTTTTGCTTCAAGTCACCCCTCTGATTGTAAGTTAGGAGTCGTGGAAAGCAAGATGTAACAAAAAGTATGACAAGAAGACCACCACTATCTCTAGAATCTGTGCTATATCAGGTTAAAATCTTCATTGGACAGAACTTGAGCACCATGGATTGGAAATGGAACTGGACAAAGTCTGTCAAGTGGTTGAAAATTACAAAATACTAAGAAGCATTATGGTTAAATGGATTTGTCCGAAAGGTAATACATGAAAACTGAACACAGATGGAAGCTACATCCCTAATGTATGCAAGGCAACTGTTGGAAGGGTTGTTAGAAAAGGTAATAGGCAATTGGTCATGGCTTTTGCCTCATCGATCTATTTCAACAACAACAGCAACATACCCAGTGAAATCCCACAAGTGGGGTCTGGGGAGGGTAGAATGTACATAGATCTTACCACTACCTCATGGAGATAGAGAGGTTGTTTCCATTGATCTATTTCAAGACTAGCAATTACTCTGAAGTATAGGCATCTTTACAAAGGACCTTATGGTGATGCAATCAAAACTCTCACAACTTCCTATTGGAGCTTGATTCACCACTAGTTGTCAATATGATACTAGGAGTGTATAAAATTCCATGGAAGCTACAAGACGACATTGAAAAGATTTAAAGGAAGATGGAAACACATAGCATCACAATCCAATACTGCATCAGAGAAGGCGATGAGGTAACTGAATCTCTTGCCAAATATGCTACTACCATAACCAACAGTGAGATCTTTCTGTCTGAAAATGATCTCCCTCGTGAAGCTAAAGCGCCAATAAGAATGGATAGGTCCGAGATGCAATCCTCAAAATCAAGCCGAAGAAACAGTCTAATTGGATCTTCAAACCCCCTTAGATTTTCAATAAAAGAGCTACTTGTTTGTTGCCCTGTGTAGTAAAAGTAGTTCTTTCAATACCTTCATGTGCTTGCACATCTTTTGTGAATAATGTTTGATGTTGTTCCCTAAGGTTTTGGTTTATGGCCCCCTCATTGAATTATATGTTAATCAATATATAGGGTATGGGTCCAAGCCAAACCCCCACCACTCCGAGAGTAAATATCCCGAATGAATAGAATTAACCAAAAAAAAAAGATGCAATCTTACCTGAACTGAAGGACAATGTCATGAGGTCATATTGACTTCTCAATGTCGTACTATGACAACAAAGAAGTGGTTATTACTTTAACTGTCTTCAAACATGTCCGATTGGACTGAAGAAAAAACTCTAAAACCTGAACCTAGGAACATTTATTTCTTACTGAGCCATAAGCACCATACAAGTATGACTACAGTCACATTTACCGGTTCGCATTTCAAGATACCTTGAACTTCTGTGGCATGTCAACAGAAGTTTGGTCGTCTTCTCTATATCTTACTCACTAGATCTATGTATTTGACTAGTAGCATGGGCCTGACCAATACATTCGGACAAATGATAGTCTGCTGAAAAAGTTTTAATTAAGCAACCAAGGGAAACACATAGGTAAATGCACATCAATTGCTACATTTAGTTATTTCTTTTTCCTTATTAGTACTCTATTAGTGCTCTATGAACTCCATTAGCCTCATGGGCCAGTGGACTTAAGTTGTGACAATGCCTGAACCAAACGGATAAAAAAAAAGGAAAATAAGAGGAATGAAGAAAGAAATGAAATTAATATTTCCAATCACTACACCAGTCATCCACCACAGAAGAGTACATGGTCTCTTTTGCATTACCAAATTTTTCCAAGG
This sequence comes from Solanum dulcamara, assembly GCF_947179165.1. Lineage (NCBI taxonomy): Eukaryota > Viridiplantae > Streptophyta > Magnoliopsida > Solanales > Solanaceae > Solanum > Solanum dulcamara. The sequence continues at coordinate 63,340,785 of NC_077244.1, read as the reverse complement.
GACTGAGCAACATGAAGTACACACATATAGTACAGCAAAGAGTTAACTTCAAAGATAAAATGGAACTCACAGTTCAGCCTCAATAACATGTTTCAGCCGCTCAGAAACATGAACTGCATCGAGTGGAGCAAACCTAAATCGTGTACATCGTGATTGTAGGGCAGGAATAACCTTGTTGACATTGTTACATATCAAGGCAAACCTAGTGTTTCTTGTATATTTCTCAATCACTGCAGAGGAATAACCCCACAATCAGCTTTGCAAGTATAGCATAGATATTAAGTGTAGCATGAGGAAGGGGTAATTTCTTGCCTCGACGCAGAGCAAACTGTGCATCCTTTGTCATTGCATCTGCTTCATCCAATAATACTAACTTCACCGCTGACTTTGCACTAAATAACAACAAAATTAAGCTTCAATTTACTTCCCTAAGTAAGTAAAAATGACACCTTGACTCATCTGGTGTATAGTTCCATTGGCCATTTTTTAGTCTCGGAAAACCAGAGACAGAATGAGGAATAATATGATAACATTACAAGTCTGAGGAGAGGACAATTTCGTAAAGTAATGTGCATATAAATGTATAGAGGAACTGAGCTGAATGTTACATTGTTCACTGGCATACTTTATATAGAAAAGTCCTGAATATGCACCACCATTCGAACACATAGAAGATAAGAGATTAAGGAAAAAGTTACCCAAATGAGATGCTCTGAGTACTAGCAAAGTCCTGAATCTGCTGGCGCACCACGTCAATACCACGATCATCAGAGGCATTCAGCTCTAAAACCATATTGTGCATCTGAGACCCATATAACTTCCGAGCAAGAGCAAGAATTGTAGAAGTCTTTCCAGTTCCAGGAGGTCCATAAAGCAGCAAATGCGGCAACCGATTACTACTTGCAAGCCTATCAACTTTTGCCCAGAAACGTCAATTATATACATCGCTCGGTCAGAAACCACTAATAATATACAGAGATCAAGAAACATACTTGTTTCAACAATATCGCGATGAGCAGCAACGTCAGATAGAGACTGAGGACGAAACTTTTCGACCCAAGGAACTGATTTCGGTTCTGCACTGGAGCTTGAAAAGACTATGTTTTTACCCTTGTTTAGTTTCGTGTCAATTTTGTCATCGTCAATATCCATTAACGAGATTGTCTCCGCCATTTTCAGCTTTACTCAATTCTCTCTCTTCCTTAAACCCTAGGAGTGGGTATTTCAAGAACAAATGAACAATGGCGATATTTGGACAGTCGGGTCAAGTTATTGGCGCCAATGAGTTTTTATTCATATATTTTTTTTTTTTTATTTTCATGTGTAAAATCTACTTAAAAGAGTTAGTATAAGGCAGAAGTCGTCGGTGGCCTCTTAAAATTAGCATCAACTTTCACTAAGACATCTCATTTAGTTTTTATTCATTTTAGACACCTATTATCGGGTTTTAATGTGTCATTTTAGCACATTTTAAACAATTGTTTGTTGACCACAAGCGTGTGTGACCCAATCGTGTCCACATGGACTAATTGATCAATTATATCAGGCCAACTCTCAAAATCTTTTCACGTCATATTGGCTCCAAATTTAAAGAGTCATTTTGATCTCAACCTTTCGGTTCTTATTTTTCTCTCTTGTTCGACTTCAACCGATCAAAACCTTCGGTAGATTTCTCTTGTAACTCTTTCAATTTTACCTTATTTTTCATTCAATTCGTAGTTAGTACTAACTGTTCTTGTAATTTATGTCGCCATTTTTTGTCATGATCCAAGCCTAGGGCCTAGACGTGACATGGCGAATGAAGAACCCGAAAGTACCTCAAACAAGTCTCTTAGCATTCTTTTAGCCTTTCATAGGCAATGATGATAAATAAACAAGCGAAAATCATAATAGTAAATCTTCAACTTATATATGTCCAACAATACCTCTAACTTTTAGATTTAATGGGGCTAAGACAAGTCCCTAGCTCACCCTCAATCATAATAGAAGAAATGTCATAGTAAAATATCTCAACATATCATAAGCTAGAAAGATAAAGGAGTATTGTTCCTGGAACGTTGGGAACTCACCAAAAGTAGTCTTCAACGGAATCTCAACTAGCCACGTGGAGGAAAACGAGGAGAAGCACTCGTCCTTACATGATGATATTATGTAGGCAAAAGAGTATGCGTTAGTACTTTGAATGTACTAAGTATGTAAGGATGCATAAACATTGAGGAAACATTAAAATATTAATGTAATATGGAACATAATGTAATGCATGCATAATAAATCATATAGATATCTTTTAAAATATTTATTTTATGGGAAAATAATCATAACAACATTTAAGACCATGCGAGCTATTACATGGAATCCAACATAACCCCCTACGTTGGCCGGTGAGACTACTTGCCAGGTAGAACTCCGTCAACTTCATTCATTTCTTTAACTTTAACTTTAAGGGCTTTCATGGATCCATTAGCCTAAGCCTACAAGGGCTCCTATGTTGGCACATAGTTAATGAGACAGGGGGTTGCTATTAGGATTCTCTTACTGAATTCCATCTCAATGACCCATTCGGTGCTAAGTCAATCCCACGGAATAGTTTAATACTTCAAAATAGTCATAGCATATAGCTTGAGAATTCAAAACATCATATTCGGTAGAATAGCTCATTAAAACATTTGATAATTCAAGTATGACAGAATTGTCCTTATTGCATAAAGAATACATTATTCATATCATTTCATCATTCTTTTTTTTCATAAGACTCCCTTTTGATTATAGATATTGCTTTCATAAATATTCATTTGGAGTCAAAGATTTTAAGTCAAACTTCATTGAAAATATAGTAAAACTAGGTGGGTTCAAATACTTCAACTTGCAAACATGTATGTAAATAAATATGCATAAATACATTGAAATTCATTAATTAAAAATCATGTTTTAATCAATCTACCATGAATTTCAAGAATCTTTAAAGAGATAAATAGATAAATTACTTGCAATCCATCAATTTATACATATGAAATCATGTTGCATCAAAATAGACCAATAATCATTAGTTTAACCATGATTCATGCTATTAAGAATAAATAAGAATTTTCCATAAGAAAATATTACTTGAAATCAAGAGATTCAATTAAAAGAGTTTTTTAGACTACATGGGTGGAAAAACCCATGGATAAACACCCACATAACTTAGAGTAAAGCTTAACGAAAATAAACATAATTTATCATATAATTAAAATACTTCAGGCATGAGAGTGGAAGAAATGCTCTCATTGAAGCCTTACATACCTGAAATTCGAAGCTTTAGTCGGAATCGAAGGACTTAATGAACACTCTTGAGTCCTAGCTTTTCTCCTCGCCGGAACGTTTTGTTTATTACCCAGAGTATATGAATCACCGAAATAGTATTTCTTCACTACTAAAAACTAAAACTATATTTGAGAATGAGTAAAAAAGTGTATAGAGAGAAGAATTGTTTGAGAAAGCTTGATGAATAAAATGAGGAAATAAGGTGGGTATCTATAGGTGTAGGAGAGAGACCTAACAATAAATAAAATAATTATAAAGAAAAAAATCTAAAAATTTAATGGAAAATTGGGATGTCATGGGTGATGTCAAATGTATCTAGATCTTTCAATGGTAGGTGAGATGGGTTCTTTTTAACAGAATACTCTTTTTTGAAGCTGCGTTTGAACAAGATAAATTTCTTATTAGGATTTGATGTCTTCATAAGAATTGTAGATATGGAAGTCTAGTTTCATATCATTTAAGAATCAACCCATTTGGATAATCCTAAAGTGAGATATGATTTTTCTTCTATAAACACTCCATTCCATCACGACATCCTATCTTACAACAATTAATTTATTTGACCTACTTAAACTCCGAAATATAAAATATGCCACAAAAGTTGTAGGTATTGATATTGTGGTTACTCAGAAATTTGAATCACCTAATTTGGATCATCTTATGAAATGTTATGACTAAAATACAGAGGTTATATCATTTTTAGGCGAAAATTGAAACATCTTATACAACATTTTTAGGGGATGTTACATTTTTCAAGTTTAAAGGTTGAAATCAAGCATTGGCTTTTTGTTGAGTTTACGACGTTAGAGAAATTGAAGGATCTATCAAACTTTTCTTTTGTTTGTGTGTTTTATTTTTGAAGGAGGTGTATTTTATTTGTTGTTTACACTTTCTTTATTTTCATATTGCAATTAGGATTTTCGGCAATTTCACTGATAAAGTAAGCGGCTTTGGGGATATTTTCTTGTGTTGAGGGCCTTTTTTGGGGATATGAACAACTATATTTTGATGTTTTCATCATGGGGGTCATCTCGTCGGAGACCCTAACACTACTTACAAAGGGAAAGTTGATATATTTTTTGTTTCTATTGATAAAGATTACTTCATTCTTGTCGAGTTTCTTTCATACTCTAAAGACCTTACTTCTGATATTCAATTGTTAGACTTTGTGAAAGACTTAATAAATAGTAATGAGCTTCATGTGTATGTGGTCCATAAAATTGATGAGTTGGAGGCATTGTCAATTCCAGCTAATCTATTAGCATGGTCAGACCATGTTGATGAATTTGTGGGTTTAAATCCTAATAGAGCTGTGTAGAATAAAATTGATTCAAATCTAAATGAAGCTGATACAGATCTGCTTAGTAGTGACTCAAATGAAGATGAAAATGTCATTCCAGATGAAGATGGTTCAGATGTTGATGAAAAATTGAGATCCTTTAGGGCTAAAAGAAGGGGGAAATCCTAATCCTAGGAAGAAGAAAAAAGTGCCAAAAGAAATATAAGTAGGTGAAGTTGGTATTGACAAAGGATTTGAATATATTGGAAGAAATAAGAAGGATAGATATGTTGGCAGATTAGAAGGAGATGAGTAATATATTGATAGCTCAAAATGTGATAGTGATGATAGCACAGATGTACTAAATGAAGAAGTTGTTAAGGGTGTTGATCAACCAGGAAGAAGAAAGAGTAAAATGGCCAAGTATGATGATATGTGAAGTTGTCCTTTTTAAACTTGAAATGATTTTTGAGAATGTTAAGGAATTTAGAAGGGCTTTGGCAAAATATGCAGTGAAATACAACTGTCAGATTAAGTTAAGGCTTAATGAAGCTCATAGTGTGAGGGCTAAATGTAAATTCAAAGAAAAATGCAAATGATTGTGTTAATGTTCAATTGATAGAATTCTGGTAACTTCATGATTAAGAACTACTACCTTGTACATAAGTGTTCTCCATCAAATACGAACAAAATGTGTATAAGTAAATTCCTAACAGAAAAATTCAAGGATGAAATAACTCAACAATCATCTTTGAAGATTTGGAAAATACAAAATTATGCAGATTAAAGTTAGGATTGTATGTGGGTAGAACGATCTGTTACAAGGCAATGCTGATGATTCTAAGTGAAAACATGGGTGATTGGGCTATGAAATTTGCAAAATTATGTGATTATGCTGAGGTTATAAAATAGACCAATCCTGATAGTTTTGTTTGGGTAAGGATGGATAGAGAAACATCACCAGAAAAAAAATTATTTGTGTTCTTTTATGTGTGCTTAGATGCATTGAAGATGGAATGGAAGGAAGAATGTAAAAGAATAATAGAATTTGATGGATGGGCAGTTGTAGATAAGGAGACTGAGTATAGTTGGAGTTTCTTTGTCAACTACTTGAAAGAGAATCTACAGTTGGGTACTGAACAAGGTCTTACTGTGATGGCAGCTATGCAGAAGATAATTATCTATTACATTTGCTAAAATTATTAAATTTTAAGTATTAAATTGCATTTTGTTTTCTTTGTAGGATTTTCTTGCAGTTGTTGATGAAGTAATATCAAATGCCGAAGTTAGAAGGCATGCTAGACACATCTAGTCTAATTAGAATCAAACATGAAAGAGGGAAGAAAGGAGAAAACAATTCTGGAGATGTTCCAAGGCAAGTTTTAAAGTGAAGTTCAAAGGGAAGCTTAATAAAATGAGCAAACTTGGTAAGGATATTTGTGCTCGTTTATTGCATTATCCACAAGTCTCACGAGTTAGAACATTCTTTCAAAAATATTTCAAGTGTGATGTAGTTGAAAATAAAATGTGTGAAACCTTTAACTCGTGAATCTTATCATGTAGACAAAAATCTATAATAACAATATTGGAGGAAATTAGGAGAAAAATAATGACTAGTATTGTGGACATGATTACGTTTGTCAATACTTGGATATCTGATATTGTATCTATGACTAGACTTATCTTGATGGAGAACAAATACAATTCTAGGGCGTCCAAGGTGATTTGGAATGTTGATGTTGGATTTGAGATTGTAGAAGGTGAGTATAGGCATATAGTTAACTTGAATGATAGAGTTTGTAGTTGTAGAGCTTGGCAATTGAGAGGCATTCCACGCCAACATGTTATTTCTGCTCTGGGCCACATAGAACAAAAACCTAAACCTCTTGTGGAGCATTGGTATAGGAAGGATATCTTCTTAAAAGCTTATACTCATTTCATCCAATCAATTCCAAATATGAAGATGTGGCCTAAAACTAACACTATAAGGATTGAACCTCCTGAACCTAAACCAATGTCTGGCAGACCTCCAAAAATAGAATAAAGGGCAAAGATGAAGCCCCAAAAAAGTATGGAAAGATTTCCAAACAAGGGGTGAAATATAACTGTTTCAAGTGTAAATAATAAGATCATAACAAGATATATTACAAAATAAGATAATTTATCACTTGCTTGTGCCTTTTTTAATTTCTTGTTGAATTTTTAATGAACAAACTTTTGTGTTTAAATATTCAGGTTGGTGTCCAAACTTTACAGGCAACTAGCCAAAGTTCATAATTTATCGGTCAAAATTCACAAGGAAGTAGCCAACCTAAATCAAAAAGCTCCAGCCAATCTAAACCTAGAAACTCCAGCCAACCTACATCAACAACACCAAGCAAGCATGTTTCTTCAATAATAGTTTGTGGTGATACAACTAGAGTTAGAAGTGTGAATAAAATTGCAAGCTCAAGCAAACCACCACCATTTGTGGATACACATATTCCTGTTACATGAGGAATAACTAGTCAACTACCTCTAAGGAGAAGAGAAACCATTGATCAAAAGAGAGAAAAACTTGCAACTGGAGAAGATTATACAAAAGGAAGGCCAAAGAAGCCAACAAATGGAGGATCAAGTAATGTTGATTTTGGCATCTACATAAGTGTAAGTGAAACCCAAATATTGAATGTACGTTCATTCAAACTTTATTTCTTAAATAAATGCAAGTTTACTTACTATTTTTGGTTCATTTTGTTTTCCGAAAAACAATCAGGGACTTCAAGTCAAAGAATTCTACCAACAAGTTTAAGTTATAAAGATGTATGTTCAATGTGCATAGACCTTGGTTTTAAGCCTAGAGGCTTATGATGGAAAAAAATAAAGATGTTGTCACTATCTCCCAGTTGCAGCAAATGGCAAACAAGAAGAAGAAGCAACACCATCTCAGATTAATTTGATTTTGCTATGTAATGTGGATTACCAAACAATTGGCTTGTTGCCTATTATTTTTGAATTATGTAAACATTTTTTGAAGGTTGTATTCTAATTAAACTGATCTTGGTATGTAGCATAATGCTAACGTTGAGCTCATTATGAGCATGCCAATATTGATCTTTATGTTTTGAGATAATTTTGGTGTTACATTGATGAATTTGCTAATTATTTTTGGTATTACATTGTGACAAATATGACTACATTTCAAGAATATTTTTTGTTTACAATTGTGTGACAACAAAGTTGAGAATTGTATATAGCCAAAATAATAACTTTACAGCAACAATGACATAGAATTTCATTTCAAATATAGAATAAAATTTTGCCCAAAAATTTACAGCACTAACATCAAAATACTACTAGACTTTAAGAACACTAACAATTAGGCTTCAATGTATATATTCCAAACATCACCAACTCAGTAGTAATGATACCAACAATAAATATATTTCTTGCTCAGCTGATTTTTTCATCAAATGCTTGACTTTCTTCAACAAATTCCACATCACTCTATTTGCTTGAGGAGTGTGTCAATCTTCATACCAATAAAAATAATCAAAACCATCCATTTTCTACAAAATCAAATCATAAAAATTAAAAGCCAACAATTAATCATTAACTTAAAGAGAAAAAAAACAAAGAATTTTACCTTTGAACTTTTACAATTAAAAAACCTACAATTTGGATTTAGTTAGGTCCAATAAGTTTTTAATAGTGCTTCATTATCACATTTATAATATCAACCGAGTTGGAGAAGCTCGACATGGAAAAATTACAGAGCAAAAATTGAAAGAATTATACCTTTGAACTTTTACAAGTAAATTGCAGAGTATAATTGAAAGAGAGATAAAGAAGAAGAGAGAAATTGAAAGAATTGCAAAGATTTTTTTTTTGTTCAATTGGGGCAAAATTGAAAAAGAAAGGGTATAAATAAATGGGGAGGAGTTAATATTATCGTTAAAGTCAAGTTGAATATCACATCACATGAAAAAACACATTCTACGCATTTTGGATGGGTGAAAAACATGCGAGCTGTCAATTATTTAAAAGGTGTTAAATGACACATCGAAATTCAACAATAGATGTCTAAAATGAACAAAGATCAGTTGAAAATAAATAAATAGTAAGACAAACATGTGATGTGCATAATTGTAATTTTAAGAAATTATAATTTATAGCTATAGTTAAAATTTTATAGCAATATCCCCTTTCCTTTCTCTCTCTCTCCCGCCTCTTTGTCCTGTTTCGCATGCCTTCTCCCCCTCTCTCTCTTAAATTGTCAGAATACAATTGTATCATATATGTATTTCTTTATATAAATGTGAATTATATGACAATAATGCAAATATAAATGATAATTGACAAAAATATAAAATACAAATGATAACTGTTAACTATCGATATCTTTTTTAGTGATATAAAATACAAACGAGATATTTTAATGATGTAAATTATTATCTAAAATTCAAAATACTTATGGTATTTTTCAATGAAACAAATACAAGTGATAACTTTTTCAAAGCAACATATACATATATAAATACAAACAAACAAAGCAATAAATACAAATACAAATACATCTACAAATATAAATACACACGATAACACATAAATATAAATACAGTTGAATACAACTATAATTTATTACGAAATACAATATTGATGCAATTATATTCGTTGATACAACTAAATTCATTGATACAAACTGTATTTGTTAAAACACCTGAACATGATACAACTTGATATGATTGTAATCGTACACTTGATACAATTGATTTGTATCAACGAGTATAATAGTTTTTGATTCAATTGTATTTGTGATAAAATTATTGATCAAATATACAATGATCGATCATATATATTAAATATAATATATACAATTATATCTCTCGCTTCTCTCTCTCATATCTCGTTCACCTCTTTCCCTCCTCTTCCAATTTCGCTCGTCTCTCTCTCCCTTTTAACACATAGCTACAAATTGTAACTAAGTAAACTATAGCTATAAATCTCTAATTAAGCTCAATCTAAAAAAATTAGTACAAGATATGAACTTATAAATAAAATTGGCATTAAATAGCCCCATTGTATTTTATATTTTTACAAAAAAAAATGTATTACACTTCTTGGGCTAATCAAAAGTCTAATTATTGTGTTTTAATTTGTTTTCTTGTATATATATATATTTCTTTTTATTCTCAATATTTAGATTTTTTCATTAATTTGTGTGTCACTTTCTTCTCTCTCATTGCAGCTCTATTCTTCTTTCTTTTGGAAATTCATTATACAATTTTTTTAATGCAATTCGAATACGACGAAAAACTTAAAACTAAAATATGATTCAACGTTATTTGTTTTAAAAAGAATTAGAATTTTGGGTATATACTTTTCAGTTTTGAGTAACTGCTTCTACAACGTTTTGTCCTTTTTCTTTCTCTCGACTCAATGGGTTGGAGTGTTTTTTTCTTAAAAATCTATCAAGAATTGGGATAATAATTTTAAGTTTAAAGATTCTGTATCTATAGCATTAATTTTAACACATGCAAACTCACTTTGATATTCAAGTCGAAGAAATGAGCGAGTCTTATTTAATGTGAAACTGAATTCGTACATATTGATGTATGATTCTATAATAGTCTAATGTATACATTTTTAAATTGAATGTATACTATCACGACACAAAATGGGTCATGAGTGGCACCCACCCTTAACCTCCAAGGTGGGAGAACCAACGATGTGAACCCCAACTTATAAAGTATAACAACAACGAGGAAGCTCAAACTTATAAAGTAAGAATTAACAATCCACAAGAGTTTACTACATAACGTTCCCCAAAATCTGAAAGTCATCACATCAAGGACATATAATTCTAAAATACTAAGTCCAGAATGTCAAACACTAAAATAAAATAAGTGACATAGTTCATGTCCGAACACTAAGGACATCATGTCATGACTAAGAGAATTCATCACGAGCTAGAAGGATAGCTCACCCTTAAATCCGATGAACTTGAGACGGACTAGAGCTGAGGTCGAGTCGAAGCCGATGGAAGACTCGCTGCACTCCACAAAATAAAAAAAGAAAGATACAAGTAGGGGTCAGTACAGGACAACACGTACTGAGTAGGTATCATCGGCCGACTCAAAATAAAAATCAATATACATAAAGTAATAGCGGGAAATCAACAATAACACTTAACAGGAGGCAACCAATGAACAATTACATAACCAGTCAACAATGTCAAGATCACACATGATGACTCAAGCCTCCACATCACACTCTTTTGGAAAATGAGTTATGGAGATTGGGTAGTATTAAGTCATTTTAATTTATTTTTCTTTAATATTACCGTGCCGGAACGTGACACCCGATCCAAATATACCGTGTCGGAACATGACACCCGATCTAAATATATCGTGTCGGAACATGACACCCGATCTAAATATACCGTGTCGGAATGTGATACCCGATCCAAATATAATTAATTTATCATTCTTCATGATTACATTTCACTTCATTAACAATATTTCACCAAGCCTTCTTTATTCAATGCACCATTTTTGTTAGGGCAAGTTCAAGATTATGGATTTCATGACCTCGGGATTTTAGACCAATCACAACAACATATCAACCATCCAAACCACAACAATTAAATGCGTAGTAAACTTCACACATTTTACTCAATGAATATCAATCACTATTAAGAGTCTATTCATGATAAAGAATAAAAACCATAACTTACCTCAATCAAAGAACCGAAATCAAACAAGCTAATTCTCCAATGCTTTTGCTTTCCTCAATGCCTCAAAATGTTTTCAATCTATCAAATATATAATATTCATAAGTACATGAGTTTGTAGACACCCATATTACTATATGTCTAGTTTAGACCCAAAAATTCACCTAAATCTATAATTAATTTCCTCAATCTCAAGCTAAGAGTTAAGCCTCAATTTCTTCCAATAACATAGGTCTAATTATATTCACATAATACAATACACATATTATTTAATTACCTAAACTAATATATCAATTTGAATTGCAATAATTATAGAAATAAATCTGAAACAGAAACCAGTACTTAAAACACAAAACCAATTATTTACACACCAACATATAATAACTGTTTATGCTTATATATATATCCTAAAATCACCACCTGCACACACTATCACCTCCCAAGTCAATTCTTCATATCTAATCTATATATTATAATATATTACAACTCTTTAAACCACGTATACCTACTATCATTTAATGCTAAGTACTTAATGAAAGAATAAAAGTATTCTTACATGGTGTTCCTCTCCGTTTGCCCTCTTCCACCGCAGGTAAAGTTCTCTTTCTTTTTCTTTTCCTTTCTTATTAATTAGGTATTTAAAAGTTATAACCCTACTAACTTATTTTAATAAATATGGAATAAGTGGTACATGATATTAATTAAATTATAAATTTAACCCACCAATTAAATTAAATATCTAAAGTTACCCCTCAATTAAATAACCTTAGTTATCAATTAGTCCAAAGTACCCATTAAAAATTTACGGGGTGAGTCTTTTATGAAATAAAAAGTTCTAGTTCTCAAAACGACCTAATGGTCGTTACATATACACAATAAGTATTATGTATAAATAGTTTTCAATATGTATACAAGCCTTATTATATGTATCAACATGTTTTGACGAAGTACACAATAATGTATACTAATAATGTATACAAATAAAATACAAATAATGTATGCATATTATATTTACGATGTCATATCAATGTACATAATAAACTTTGGATCAAAGATATACATTATTAAATAACACATTGACTAAATATATACAATAATAATTACAATATAGTTTAATGTATATATAAAAAATTGGCTTTAAGTCATCTACGACTCTTTAAAGTTGTCCGCATTATTCATTTAGACATTGACAACCCTCCATCTTCTTCCTCCATTTTTTTCTCTTCTTTATCACAATAATCGAATTCAGATATAAACATGAAAATCCTTCGACAAAGAAAAAAAAGTCCAACTGAAAGCCCTCACATTGTCGATCAATTTAATGTCAAAACAACACATTCATGTGTAGCAATCAAAATTCTGTAAAAGTTTCAGAAAAGCAAAAAATGAACAAAAAATTTCTCCCACAAAATTAACACAAATTTACATCAATCTAACACCAAACCACCATATTAACAATAAAGAGACAAATTTCAAACTTCAAGTCCTGTACAAATTAACAAGATGGAAATGACGATAATAATGATGACAATAGTGCTGATCATTGTGGTGGAAACGTCCCTGTATAAATTAACTTGGACTGAAATAACAATGATAAGAAAGATGATGATAATGAAAATAATGATATAATTAAAACGGGAATAAGCTCAAAAAGATGGTAAAAATGGCAAAGGGCGGCCAAATTGCAGAAGGTCAAAAAAAGGGGCTGCCTAATGTCAAAAAGAGAGGCACAGCTACCTTATGAAATTGTCAAAAAAAGGGGCCAAGAGGCACCAACTTTGTTTGACAAAGTTGGCTGCAGATTTGGGAAAAGTTGGCTGCAAACTTACACGCTTTCTCCTATAAATAGGGTCTCTTGCCCTCAATTGAAATTATCCCAGAAAGAGAGAGTAAGAATACAAAGAGAGTTATACACCAAGATAAATATTGTAGTCTTGAGTGTCCTCTTTAGTAGTTGTTCCTCTTACAAGAGAGAAGTATTAATTATTGTTTTCTCCTTGTATTTGAGAGCTGTGTACTCCATATTTTTATAGTGAGATCCTTCTACCCCGTGGTTTTTCCCTTCTATCATTTAGAGGGGTTTCCACGTAAAATTCTCGTGTCCAATTTATTTTCATTATTTTCATCATATCAAACTTTAGTTGTGGTGCTTTCTCCCCAACAGTGGTATCAGAGCCCTCGGTTATTCTGTCTATTTTATGCGAAGATACTATCTGTAAATAGTAACTTTTCGTGAATAGTAAAATTCAGTGAATAGTACTATTCACGTGAATAGTAAATTTCGGTGACGGTACAGTTTGTCACGATTGTTCGCAAAAATATTCAGAAACGATCTAGAAGGGTGTGAAGCAAATAACAATGTCAAGTACAACAAAGTTTGACGTTGAGAAATTCAATGGGACTAATTTCTCATTGTGGAAAATGAAAATAAAAGCAATACTGAGAAAAGACAATTGCTTAGCTGCAATTGAAGGCAGGCCCACAGACTTTGTTGATGACAGCAAGTGGATTGACATAGACAGCAATGCAGTTGCTGATTTACACTTGGCACTAGCTGATCAAGTATTGTCTAGTGTAGCGGAAAAGCGGATGGCGAAGGAAATATGAGATAATCTTACGGGGTTGTATGAAGCCAAGTCTTTACATAATAAAATCTTCTTAAAAAGAAGATTGTATACTCTTCGAATGGCAGAGTCCATGTCAGTTACTGAACATATCAATACTTTGAATACTCTGTTTTCGCAACTTACAACAATGGGTTGCAAAATAGAGTGGACTGAACGTGCGGAGCTTCTACTTCAAAGTCTGCCTGACTCGTATGATCAACTCATCATCAACCTGACGAACAATACTGACAGTCTATTTTTCGATGAAATTGCAGCCGCTGTCTTGGAAGAAGAAAATCGGCGCAAAAATAAGGAAGACAAACAAGCAAGTTCGCAGCAAGCTGAAGCTTTGATGATGGTGAGAGAAAGACCAACGAAATGTGGCCCCAGTGGGAGTCACAATCATGGCAGATCTCAATCAAGAAGTAAGAAGAATATCAAGTGCTACAACTGTGGCAAGAAAGGGCACTTCAAGAAAGATTGGCGGTTCAAGAAGAAGAGTGAAAACCCTGAGTCATCAAATGCTCAAGGGAATGTTGCATGTACCTCGGATGATGGCGATATTTTATGTAGTGAGGTAATATCAAATAATGAAGGCAGAAAACGTTTCGCTGATGTCTGGATCATGGACACAGGAGCAACATGGCACATGACTTCCAGGAGAGAATGGTTCCATCAATATAATCCTATCTCAGGAGGGTCTGTGTTCATGGGAAACGATCATGCTTTGGATGTTATTAGTATTGGGTCCATCAAAATAAAGATGTATGATGGCATGGTTCGCACCATCCAGGAGGTACGACATGTAAAAGATTTGAAGAAGAATCTATTGTCTTTAGGACAACTAGATGAAAATGGATGTTCATATAAGACTCATGGTGGAGTCATGAGAATATCCAAATGAGCGCTTGTAATAATGAAAGCGGAAAAACTTGCGGCAAATCTATATGTGCTTAAAGGTGAAACACACCAAGAAGGAGAAGCATCAACCGCGTCAGCAAGTTCATTTGAAGAATCAACGATGATGTGGCATCGTAAACTTGGACATATGTCGGAACGAGGTTTGAAGATTCTTGCTGAGCAAAAACTTCTTCCAGGGCTCAAAAAGGTTTCACTACCCTTTTGTGAGCATTGTGTTACCAGTAAGCAAAATAGACTGAAGTTTAACAGTTCCTCTGCTAAAAGCAAGGAAATACTAGATCTGGTTCACTCTGATGTCTGGCAAGCACCGGTGGAGTCTCTAAGAGGAGCGAAATATTTTGTGTCATTTATCGACAATTACTCCAGGAGAAGTTGGGTGTATCCAATCAAAAGAAAAGTAAATGTTTTTTCAGTTTTCAAAGAATTCAAAGCGCGGGTGGAACTTGAATCTGAGAAAAAGATCAAGTGTTTGAGGACAGATAATGAAGGAGAATACACTGGTGATGAATTTAATAACTTCTGTAAACAAGAAGGTATTAAACGGCAGTTCACGGTGGCATATACTCTACAACAAAATGGAGTAGCAGAGCGGATGAATAGAACCTTGTTGGAACGGACAAGAGCTATGTTGGCAACTGCAGGGTTGGAAAAACTATTCTGGGCAGAAGCAGTCAAAACCGCCTGTTATGTGATCAATCGGTCACCATCAACCGCAATTAATCTGAAAACGCCAATGGAGATGTGGACAGGAAAACCAGCTGATTATTCTCGCTTACATATATTCGGAAGTCCTGCTTATGTTATGTACAACACCCAAGAAAAATCGAAGTTGGATCTAAAATCCAGGGAATGCATTTTCTTAGGGTATGCTGATGGAGTCAAGGGGTATCGCTTGTGGGATCCCACAGCCCGCAAGGTGGTAATCAGCAGGGATGTTGTATTTGTTGAAAACAAGATACAAGCAAAAGAAGGTAGCACTTCAAAAGAAAAATCAGAGACTACTACAGTTGAAGTTAAAGAAATAGAAGAAGTTCCAGTTTCTTCTGAAGCAGCACGAGAGCAAGAAGAACAAGAGCAAGCTGAGATCGAAACTCCAGGAGTTCGACGGTCAACTAGGGAGATAAGAGAACCAGCTTGGCACTCAGATTATTCTATGGAGAGTAATATTGCATACTGTCTATTAACAGAAGATGGAGAGCCTTCAATTTTTCAAGAAGCTATGAAAGGCCAAGAATCATCTCTGTGGGTGGCAGCAATGCAAGAAGAAATTGAAGCTCTTCATAAAAATAAAACATGGGATCTTGTTCAATTACCACAAGGAAGGAAGGCCATTGGAAACAAATGGGTCTACAAGATCAAACGCAATGGTAATGATCAAGTGGAGAGGTATCGTGCAAGATTGGTTGTGAAAGGATTCGCTCAGAAAGAAGGTATCGACTTCAATGAGATATTTTCTCCAGTGGTTTGACTCACAACAATTCGAGTGGTCCTAGCGATGTGTGCTATATTTGACTTGTACTTGGAGCAGTTAGATGTCAAAACTGCATTTCTTCATAGAGAACTTGAAGAAGAAATTTATATGCTCCAACCAGAAGGTTTTGAAGAACAGGGAAAAAAGAACTTGGTTTGCAGGTTGAACAAATCTCTATACGGTCTCAAACAGGCGCCGAGATGTTGGTATAAGAGATTTGATTCCTTCATTATAAGCCTTGGATACAACAGACATAGTTCAGATCCTTGTGTTTATTACAAGAGATTTGGTGATGAAAACTTTGTTATTTTGTTGTTGTATGTTGACGACATGTTGGTAGCAGGCCCCAACAAAGATCGTCTCACAAATTTAAAGGCACAGTTGGCTAGGGAGTTTGAAATAAAGGACTTGGGACCAACAAACAAGATTCTAGGGATGCAAATTCACCGAGACAGAAATAATAGGAAGATTTGGCTTTCTCAAAAGAACTACTTGAAGAAAATCTTGAGACGTTTCAAGATGCAAAACTGTAAGTCAATTTCTACCCCACTTCCTATTAATTTCAAGTTATCCTCAAGTATGTGTCCTAGCAATGAAGCAGAGATAATGGAGATGTCTCGAGTACCGTATGCATCAGCAGTGGGAAGTTTAATGTTTGCCATGGTATGTACAAGACCTGACATTGCACAAGCAGTGGGAGTGGTTAGTCGATACATGGCTAATCCTGGTAGAGAGCATTGGAATACTGTTAAGAGGATCCTAAGATACATCAAGGGTACCTCTGATGTTACAATGTGTTATGGAGGATCAGACTTTACTGTTAAAGGTTATGTTGATTCAGATTATGCAGGTGATCTTGATAAAAGCAAGTCCACCACAGGTTATATGTTTACTCTTGCTGGAGGAGCTGTAAGCTGGATTTCAAAACTGCAGTTTATCGTGGCTACATCTACGACGGAAGCAGAATATGTAGCAGCTACACAAACTAGCAAAGAGGCAATATGGATACAGATGTTACTGGAGGAGCTCGGGCACAAACAAGAGAAGATTGCTCTATTTTGTGACAGTCAGAGCGCTTTGCATCTTGCAAAGAATCCGGCATTTCATTCAAGGACAAAGCACATACGAGTTTAGTATCACTTTGTTCGTGAGAAGGTGGAAGAAGGCAGTGTGGATATTCAGAAAATTCACACTAATGACAACCTAGCAGATATGTTTACGAAGCCGATCAACAGTAATAAGTTCATATGGTGTCGATCTTCTATTGGCCTAGCAGAAAGGTAACATTGCAGTAGTTGGGTAGAAAGGATGGTGTGAAGAGTTAATTGATTCTCAATTAAATCTTCAAGTGGGAGAATGCAGAAGGTCAAAAAAGGGGCTGCCTAATGTCAAAAAGGGAGGCACAGCTACCTTATGAAATTGTCAAAAAAGGGGCCAAGAGGCAGCAACTTTGTTTGACAAAGTTGGTTGCAGATTTGGGAAAAGTTGGCTGCAAACTTACACGGTAAGAAAACGCGTATACGCGTTTTCTTTCTCCTATAAATAGGGTCTCTTGCCCTCAATTGAAATTATCCCAGAAAGAGAGAGTAAGAATACAAAGAGAGTTATACATCAAGATAAATATTGTAGTCTTGAGTGTCCTCTTTAGTAGTTGTTCCTCTTACAAGAGAGAAATGTTAATTATTGTTTTCTCCTTGTATTTGAGAGCTGTGTACTCCATATTTTTATAGTGAGATCCTTCTACCCCGTGTTTTTTCCCTTCTATCATTTAGAGGGGTTTCCACGTAAAATTCTCGTATCCAATTTATTTTCATTATTTTCATCATATCAAACTTTAATTGTGGTGCTTTCTCCCCCAACACAAATGACGGTAGTGGACAAAACAAGAACGATTGTAGCGGCGTTGATAATTCTAATATCAACGACAATGAGACTAAAAAAACGATGGAAAAAGAGAAAGTCAAGCGTCCAAAAAAAAGGAAGAAGAACGGTGTATGGCGGCAGCAACGACGAACTGGTGGTGGGTTGAAGGAAGTGTAGGCAAAGAGGTGAGGATGAAGATTTTTTTTAATGAAAAATATCTAATTAAATACCCCATCACTCGCCTATCCGCCATGAGTCACAAATAATGTGCCATCCAGGTAAAAAATACTCAAATGGTTCAAATTCGGGAGAATAAAGGTGTTCAATAGGTATAAGATTGAGTTGAGGTGTCTAAATAAATAATGCGAACAACTTTAAGGGCAGTTGATGACTTTTAAGCCTAAAAAAATTAATATGCTACATGTATTCATAAAAATTTATTGGGCAAACAACATAAATCCATTAGTTTAGGTCCTAATTACTAGCACTCACGATAGTTTCGAATATTTTTTCCTGTACCATATTTCTTTGATTGGATATATGTATCTTAACTCAACAGATACATGTATTCGAAGAATTGACAAAACATGATGCAAGTTTAATTAAGGACTGTAACTAAAATGCTTGATTTAAGGAGAAAACCACTCCTTTAACCGCTTTTGAAAATATCTAGTCTAATAACTTCTAAGAAAAATAAAAAACATTTTAATTTTTTCCATTTATTTTCGAGCAACAACAAAGTGAATAACTTTTCTTTTAAGAAATTCAAATTTGTTTCTCTTAATTTCGAGTTCCCTCTTTCAAATACATGTATCCGAGATATCGATAGTTAGATACATTACAAACGTATGTCGATTTATGCAGCATAAAATAATTGCTCAATTAGGGGAGTAAATCACCCCTTTAACAGCTTTTGATAATCTGCATCATAACAACTTCTTTAAAAAAAATCAAAAATCTCAAAATCTTTTTCTTCCTTTTTGTGAGAAATTGACTAAAACAATGTACATTTCATGTTTCTATCAAAATTTAAATAAAAATGTATCTCAAAATAAACACAATATATCCGAGATAAATAAAACTTGAGAAAATAATCATAAGAGCTAATATGCATTCCATAAATCTATATATACAAAACTAACGATGCATCTAAGGTAAATACAATGTATACATGCAGATCAGATACATATTGTAATAACATAACAAATATATATGATATTATTAAGATACATGATAGAAGGCCGGATACATATAACAAGACTTGGATACATGAAAGAACAAATTGTGTCTGATACATACGTAAATATCCAATAGTGTAAATTTCCAATATATTTATTAGATACATACTCACTTAATCAGATACAATGATATAAACTAGATATATATAATCGTATCTCAATAAAAATACATGCATAATTTTTCTCTTATTAAATTTTTTCGATTACGTTCATGATTGGTCAGGATATCTCACCGCGGCGGTGTTTGCTTCACCTTTTAATTTGTCGATGTTTTTTGTTGCGTCTAAATTCAACGGACTTGCGCCAGAGCCACAGAAAAAATTCATTTTTTCATCCCTCTCACTAATAAAGGTTGTAGAAAAAGGCCCTCAAGTCGTCGAGATGAAATTTGAGTCTTGTCATAGTGCGGCCCCAAATTAATATGGGATACATCGATACCTGATTAAGCTCACATTCATCGTGTACTTTTTCCCCGAAAGATCCTAATGGTGACTAGATGTCATTAGTGTGGCGAGTTGTCGGTAGCAGCTCATCATCGGAGGTTGAGGGAGGATGTGGGGTGGGGGGAGAGATACTGATGGAGTTGGAGATTGGGGGAGGTTGATGAGAGAGAAAGATATTTGATTGTTAGTAATACGTTAACTATGGAGTTTAAATGTATAATTAATCAAATCCCAATTTTAAGGAATGTGGATGTCTGATTGTATCTTCAATAATATATAATATTAAAATTGGTAACATATGATTATATGTAATTGTTTGAAACTAGAGGTAAGATTATTATATGTGATAGTGATGTATGCCTAATAAAGTAGTTTAGCCAATTTTTATTCATTAACCCCCCTACATATGTATACTAATGATGTATATAAACAAAATATAAATAATGTATACATACTGCATTTACCGTGTTACAATCAATATATAATAAATTTTGAATCAAACAATCAAAAATAATTAAAAAATATATACAACGATAAATGCAATATTGTTAACGTATACATTAAAAAAAAATTAAAATGCTATATGTATCTATAAAATTTCCTTCTTAATTAAAAAGAGTATAAAAACAGTTGATATTTTTATAAGTGCAAGTTACCGTAGCGATTGGAATATTAAATCCCTAAACTATGTAGGTTGAAATTTTTTATTACTGTAAAAACTGTCATTTTTAAAACTCTTTGGCTAATTTTTGCCAGTACTTTCACGATTGATATTTGTTAATATATTTTGGGTTAAAAATCGTCAATTTTATTTAAAGTTTGTACTTACATATCAACTCTCCCTTAAATTATAACCATTTTTGAAAGTTTCTATTTATTGAAATTTTAATGGGCCACCCATTATGGACCTAATTGGGTCAAGCCTATACTATCTCCCTACCAAATATGCTAAGCAAATAAAGTGCACAACTAATTGGGTTCATGTGTATGAAATACCTACCCCTACTATCATACAAGCCTAAATAATAAAGAAAATGTTTTAAAGAATATAAGCCCAAATTTTTAACAATCATGTGAATTCAAGAGCTATTTGCATTTAAACAATCGCCAAATACCAATAAAATTGATTACAGATCTAATTATTATTATATACCAATTTAATATTACTTTAAATTCTGAATTCATGCCTAAAAGCAAATATGCAAAGTATAATATAAGTTTTACACTAAATAAATTTGATAATTTTTTTTATCAATTTTAACTGTCTTTCAAAATAACGTGTCATTTTATTGTTAAGTGATAAATACTAAATTTAACAGGTAAGAGAATGTGTTTAATCGATTAAAAGCGTATAAACATCATTAATGATATACCAAATACGACTCGTTTGATACAAGGAATAAGGAATAAATTATCTCAAAATTAATTTTAGGATGAATTTATTTAAGAGTGGTTGTGATAAAATTATGGTATAACTATCTTGGGATTCGTTACTCCAAAATTGAGAATGAAATAATAATTATGAGATAATTAATTTTGAAATAACTTATTTCTCAAACAAATGAATATTTCACATAAAATGTTATATAAAGTAACATTATATTTACGATATAAACACTCTCGAGATTGCTTTTATTGTAATAAACAAATTGATAAATTATACAATAAAATAATTTATATTTTGTCATGAGATTGTTATCTTTGTATCATTTTAATTATAATCAAACAATTGCTAATAATATCTCGAAGAAGTCTTTTAACCCACCAAAACACTCTTTAGCGTTTTCCTCCACATTATTCACGGTCCTGCTATAATTTCAGAAAAAAACAAAAAAATTCAACGTGCACTAATTTCTTAACTTTCCAAAACGAAAATGATATGACAAAGTTAAAGAGACAAAAAAAGATTCCTCCATTTTGAGTTATTAAGAACATGTTTGGCCATACAAATTGTCAAAAATATTTGAAAAAAACATTGCATATATTGTTTGGCCATACAACTTGTTATTGTTTAGCAAAAGTTTCAATACTAGAAAAAACTATTTTTTGGATCAAATTATATTATTTGGGAACTTTTAAAAATCACCTTTATATTTTATGGAACACCCATCATTTATAATTTTGGATTGAATTTCATTCCTAGTTCGTTGAACAAAATTTATACAGTTATATACATATTTTATATAGTTTGTATCCGAGGTTACTCTCCGAAGTCACTTCCGATTACAAGCGATAATGGTAATTTTTTCGCATTTGAATCAATAGTATTTTTCTTTTGTTTTCTTCCTCTTTTTTTAGATCCGTCTTAGTTGTGTTCACTATCATGATTTTTCATGAAATATGTTTATTATAAATTTATAAATATTCTTAATAGTTTTTAGGACTTACAAATAAAATCATTTTTTTAAAAAAAAAACAAATATTTTTTTCTAAAAACTATGATCAAAGCAAGGTGAAACTTCACACCCATAAGTGACTTGCCAACTTTTTTTAGAAATTTATGAGAAAATGCTACCTAAAAATTACCCAATCTCAGGTCAGATCATGCACCACGAGTAGAGCTACGTATTGGTCGGTTCGTTTTAATTTTGAAGTTTGTCGGTTCGACTTATCAATTATCGATTTGTAGACATGCTAAATCGTTATAGAATCATTAAGATATTGACTTATCGGTTATTGATCGTTATCTATTTAACGGTTAAAATTTGACACCAAAAGAATCATTGAAAATCACTAAGAAACAAGGTGACAAACCAAATGAATTATGCATATAAGTTGACAAATTGCATCTTGCTAAAAAACAACACTAGCACACTGTAGAATAATCGTAAGTTTGCAACAATCAAAAATATTAGTATGGAACTAAACTCTAAGTCAAGGATTTTATATATCGAATTTATTAATTTACTATCGAATTATCGACCAACCCGTAAAGAAAAGTCCTCAAATCGTTAAGATTCGATAATCCGATAATAAAAAAAATCAAAATTGTTATCGAAACCACTAAACTAGTAATCCACTATCAATAAGCCAATAACTTTTTCTTGGTTCAAGTTATTGATTTCGATTCTATTTAGAATAGCCTCAGCCTGTTTGGATTGACTTATAAGTTGCTTATGAGCTGTTTTCAACATTTTTGAGTGTTTGACTGGCTAACTTAAAGTCATTTTGTTCTTAAAATAAACTCAAAAAAAAAATTAGGTTTGCTTGGCTTACTTATCTAAAGCAGCTTATAAGCTACTTAAAATATGTTAAGCCAAACAGGCACTCAATGTGTGTTTGGTATGAAGGAAAATGTTTTCTTGAAAAATAAGTTGGTTTCTAACTTATTTTCTCATATTTGGTTAATGAGTGGAAAATATTTTTTGAAAAATACTTTCTAGTGAATGAAAAATATGTTTTAGAAAACATCATTTATAAAATCCGACTCTGACATGCGACTTGAGATCCGATCCCAACTTGAGACTCGACCCCGATCCCGACCCCACCTCGACCTTGATCTTGACCCTGACACTCGACCAAAGCCTGACTCGAACCTGACCTCGATCCCAACTTAAAACCTGACCCCGACCTCGATACTTGACCTTGACCCCAACCCCCACACTCGACCTCAACTACGGACCACATACCCTACATTTGACCCCGACCCCAACCCAAAATTCGACCTCGACCCCAACAAAACACCTGAACCCGACTCGAGACTCAACTTCGACCTCAATCCGAGACTCGAACCCGACCCTTAGACTAGATCCCAATTCGAACACGAGATTCTACCCCGATTCGAGATCCGACCTCGACCTCGACCTCAACTAGAGACCCGAACCCAACCTTGATCCCAATCTTGATCCCGAGATCCGATCCTGACCTCGAGACCCAAACCTTGACCCAGACCCGAGACCTGACCTTAACCTTGATTCGAGAGCCCGACCCCGACCTCGACCTTGATAACAATACATGACCCCAACACCTAACTCAAAATCCGACCTCGACTTGAGACACCAACCCCGACTCCAACTTGAGATTCGGCCCCGACCCCCACTTGAGACCGACCCAAATTTTGACCCCAACATCACATCTCGAATCTCAACCCAAGACCCGACCCAACCCAATACTTGACCCGAGATCCGATCCCGATATCCGACCCCAACACTTTACCCTGACTTTCAATCGAATACCGGAGACTTGACCCCAACCTTGACTCGAGACCCTACCCCAACCCTGACCTAAGAGTCGACACCCGATCCTGATTCGAGACCTGATCCTCACTCCCAAACTGAGATCTGACTCCGACACTCAACCCAAAATTCAACCTTTAATCCTAACTTGAGACTTGATCCCGATTCAATTCAGAACTCAGGAGTTGGGTCTTGAATCGAGGTCGAGAGTTGGATCTCAAATTAAGAATCAGGAGTCAGTTCTAGCATTAGCATTGTGAATAGATACATGAGACTTAAGTTAGGATGAAAAGTTGAGGTGTGAAGTTTAAAATAAGTTTGGAAAATATTTTTCTTAATTTTGTAAGGAAAATCATTTTCTTTTGAATTTGAGGAAAATAAGTTGATTTGAAAAAAATCTTCCAAAACATTTAAGCCAACCAAACACAAAAAAATTGAAAAGCATTTTCTAAATTTTTTTTAATACCAAACATACCATTAGTAACAAGCTACTACAACTTATTTAGTTAAACCAAACAAACACTTAGTCACTAGACTATTTTTGTCACTACTCTCCCACTGAAGATCCAAAAATTTCGAAGACCCGCTTAAATAAAATCATATCAAAGCTCGTATTTTGGAGGGATACACAAAGGGCGGCAAATTTCGCCGGCCTGCACGCGACCTACACAGTCTCTCTCTTCCGATGTCTTCTTCAAGGTCTCTCCGATCATCAATCTCGCCGTTCCGTTCACGGAAGCCATCGTCGTCTTCTTCCTCGTCCAAGCGTCCTACTACTCCTTCCTCCACTATTTCATCGAAGGTTCCCGCTCCACCGGCAAAATCACCTCTTTCTCCGTCGATTCCTAGCTCTGACTGTCCACTGGATTCTTCTGGAACGAATAAGGAGAATGTCACTGTTACTGTTAGGTTTCGTCCGCTCAAGTGAGTAATTTCTCGACTTTTAAATTGGTCTTTTAAGTGAGCTGTTGCTGATGACGACCGGTGGATTTTTCATCTTTTTTTAGCGCTCGAGAGATTAGAAAAGGAGACGAGTTAGCTTGGTATGCCGACGGAGATTGTACAGTCCGCAATGAGAACAATTCCAAAATTGCATATAGTTTTGGTTAGTGTTTTAAGACTTGGACTGTTAGCTATCTTTTTCTATCTGTATGTATGGAAGTGTGCGTATTTATAAAAATAATGTAGTAGTTCATTCGTCGAAAAATACAACTGATGCTGCAGGAGGTACAACTCATTCATGCAGGGCTGCTGTCTGACAGTTCCCCGCTCTTTTTTTTGGCCGAAAAACCTTTCTTTGTTGGCATATCTGTCTGTTTAAAAAATTCAGTCCATGTTGCTATATGAGTTAAATTAATTGCATAGGTTCGAAGCTTATATTTGCTGAAAGCTTCATTGGGAAGGAATGAAGGAAATAAGAAACAGGTTTGGACGAAGAGAAGGAAAACAAGGGCTGCAACTTTTGTTTCTATCATGTTTAAATACTAAAGGAACAAAAAGGAGATGCAATCAAAGAACTTATGTATCATGTTGTGTGCTTTTCCATTGTTATGTTCCTCCATCTTTCCGTTTGTTCTTTGTCATTGTCCCTTTTCCTTCTCCTTCAATTCTTAATAAGAAACATCTAGACAAATCTTTCCTTTGACTGTGAATGGAACTGCATTTCCTTGATCATGGGTAACATATACTCAGGGTATGGATACTACCAAAATGGGTTGTCTTTGACTAATGAATTATCTTTTCTGTTCCCTCATTTTTTCTTCCTCCAGCTTAAAGTGTCTTACATTGTTCATTTAACTTGTAAGGCCACTAACATGTTACTCATTTCAGGGCTTGAGTTTCGATGTGTGTTATTGTCCCTCTGTTGTGCTCCTCTTATCCTATGATTCAGGGGATATTTATGGAGAAAATTCACAGAATTAGAGTATCTATTTCATTTTATGGTGTCTATTACTTTTAGAAAGACTTGCCAAGGAGAAGAATAACTCTGTATTTTGAACCTCCATGTGGCATTTGTTATTCTGCAAATCGGCTTGGGGGTTGTGTAATAGATTTCTCCATCTAGTTGTCACAGTTTTAATGGAGTTCCGCTGCTAGATTGTTTGGTGTTGTTTCTCTTTTTGTTCGCCTATTCGTAGATTAACTTGTTTTTCACTTTCCAGTTTCCATGGACATGCCGTTTATTTTATTTATTAAAAATATGGAAATGCCATTTCTTTCATACAGATAGAGTTTTTGGTCCTGCAACAACTACACGTCATGTTTATGATGTTGCAGCTCAACATGTGGTGGGTGGTGCCATGGAAGGAATCAATGGTATTTATTTCTACATATATATTGAATTTAACTTGCAGCGTTATAACTAGAATGGAGCCATAATACATTTTCCATCTTTAATTTAGGTATTTTTAATAGAAATTGAAGAGAATGATGGCTCATTTTTTCCCCGGGGTTCCACCTGCTGAATTAACTCGATATCAATATTCTTTAACTGCAAACCATGGATACAAGATCAGTTTACTTATTACAGGTTCTTTTATATCATACAGTAATATGTCAGTTTTGGAGAAACACAACCTTTATATCCTGACTTAGGCTTTTTCTACCAAAGCAATTTCCTTCTTCCCTTCTTTTCCATAAATGTATCAATTCATCCCTTGGTACTCCTTTGTGCATTAATTCTTTGGGATGCAGACCATTCGGAAATAGTATCGTTGTGCTTCATACTGCAACAAATTAATTGAACAAGGTCTTTTACTTGTTTGCATAATTTGTAAGATTTTGACTTCCATCTCTTGTTAGAGGAATGTGGAAACTAAAGTTACGACTCTTTAGATTTCGGTTCTATATTTTCTTGCTTTAAATGAGAAGGATAATTTCGTCATTATCATTAGAAGCCATAAATTGTTGTATCAGTATATGCTTTTAAGTTTCAGACTGAACACGTGAGGCATCAATTGACATGGTATTGGGGCCAACTAAGTGAAAACGGAGAATTCTGTTTAGGCATTAGTATCGTACACTAAGTGCGCTATGGTATATATGGATAGAAGAGACAGTTATTTAGACTAAAAGACATCACTCACTCCTCCACATTTTGCAGGAACTGTATTTGCTTATGGTGTAACTAGCAGCGGAAAGACTCATACAATGCATGTAAGCCATTAAGTCAAGCTTTCATTAATCTTTTAATCTTGCCGTGCTTTTTGGTGTATTCAATTGGAACAAGATTATACATCCAACACTACAGGCATTTTGAAAATGATTATAGATCCAACATTGTAGTTAATTAGCTGGCAGTGAAAAATGAAACATCCAGCCGTCAAAAGAACTGATCTCTGCTAAGTTGTAGAGGCCATTTGTTGATATGAAGAATGTGAAAAAGGAGAAAGAAAAGATTTAAGGAGCAATTGGATATTTAAATAGTGTTTACAGGAAGTATGAAAAAGGTTAGTGCACAATAGCTTTATAATTGAGCTCGTCAATAAGCCTTCAATATTGACCCGAGACCTTCGAAAGCTCACCTTGTACTGTAACAGTATAACTAGCTTAACATTTTGATAATTAGAGTATCAACTAGTTTGCAATCTAACATACAGGTTTCTTCCAATATAGCCGAAGTATACTTCCTTTTCGAAATGACAATATTTCTAGATTGTGCCACCTTAATCTCTTGGAAGTCTTTCAGTTTACCCAAATCCTTAGAAAATGCTTGTAAAACGCATAATGATCAGTTGGACCTCAAAGCATGCCAAGTTTTATAACAGTGCTAAAATGTCCAAACCATGCCCTTGGTGTTTGCATAAGACCATGGAAGGATTGACATACTAATTCAGACTCCTCCAGAGCAGCAAACCTAGGTGGTTGCTTCATGTAAACTCTTCATGAAGTTTGCTTTGAAGGAATGCATTCTTGATATAATATAATATAATATATTACTAAAAGTGGAAAGAGCCTAACTCCAAAGTTGGATTACCATTTTGCCCCTATACTATTACTTAAATATTAATTATAATACTGTACTAAAATGCTCATTAAATTTAGTGGACCATTTTATCCTTAAGAAAGCCTTCTACTAATGAATAATTAAATATTCATTGAATAACCCGGTAAGTGGAAACAATTGTTCATCTGCCTTTTATTACTGTTGGCAGTTATTTGCAGAAATAGCTTCATCTTCCTTTCATAACTGTGGGTAGTTATTGTGCAAAATATATATATATATATATATAACTATCATTTATTTGGTCTTTTGAGCTTCCACCATTAAAATGCTATATTAATGTATAGTCTTTTCATATTCTTTGTTATAGAGTACTTTATAAAAGTACATAATGAAAGAGTCAAATCATGTTACCACTGTATTCCTTTTCTTTTCTTTCTGCTAAATTTTTTATTTTCCATAAAAACCTAATTGATCTTCTAGCTTCGGATATTTTGCTCAGGTATATTTCTTTTCTTGTTATACAAATATATTTTTGCTTACTGCCATCTAATATAGGATTATCATTTCTATAATATTTTTTTTTTAAAAAGTAAAAACATCTCAAATTAATTGGGTATTTTCTATTACTCGTAATAAAATGAGTCTTTTCTACCATTCTTAATATCTAATTATAAGCAAGTCATTTCTACTATTTCATTTGGTTAAAATGCTCAAAACTTTTTGAGTCTTCTTCTCCACCATCTTCACTTTCAGATACTTATCATCTCCCCGATTTTTTTCTACACATTTTTAATATTCAAGTGTTTGAGTCACAACAAAGTTCAATGACTTCTAACTGCATTTGGATTGATCATGATGCGATTCGAAATATGTATCTATTTAGTTTTTAGTTGTCATGCATCATGGTTAATCTTAGGAGACAAACACTTCTATTATAGCATTATTAGCATGTATTTATTTAAATTAAAGTACTATTTATGTCACTAAAGTAGTATCAAATTTGCAAAATTTTGTAACCTCAATTTATGAGTTGTTACTTTTTTTTTTTTTTTGTATGTTTTGATTTTATTTTATAGCACAAAGAAAGTCCAATAATATATTTTTCATTTAAAATTTATCATTTACAATACAAAATTTGAATTAAGTATTTTAAGACAAATGTGCAACGCAGGTTCCCGGACACTACTATTATTATTGATGAGATACCAATGAAACATGACTGGCATAGAGATAGAGAGACGAACAGATGCAATTTTGGCCACAGAAGATGGTATTACCATGATTAAGACCATAACTCTGAGTATATCCCTTAGGTGTCAATCTATCTTTCAGACGACCAACTTTGCCAGCTGGTCCCCTTTAACAGTAAACATCTAGCGACATTCCACTGTTATTTTTCCATGTCGTAGAGGAATTATCTTTCAAGTACCATTGCTATGAAGAGCTGTCTTTTTTTCCAATCTAGCCTGACACCAACTTGGGTGAGCCATAGCCTCTACCACAGTCTTAGGAATTTATTTTGACAGGAGATAAACGTGTACATATGCATGATAGGAAGGTGACAGATGGTGATAACTTAAATCAAGGTGAGAGTTGCGAGCAGTTCATTACCTTCATGAAGAACAATTAGAAAGATTAACTTGATTTGATGAGTGCTCGATTGAAGTAGGGGATGATGTTGGAGTAGGTGATGGGTCATGCGTAGTATGTGGACCTGTATCATGAGAAGAATTGTCAATTGGCTTAGCATGGTGAATGATTTTGGTTGAGGTCTTTTAAAGTAATACCTGAAGTGGCGGGGAAGAGCTGGATTAGGAAAAGTAGGAATGAGAAGATCAATGAGTATGACTATTCTTTGAATCTGGTGAGAAGTATGGAGATGTATTGAAAAAATTACATTTGCCAAGACAAAGTACTTTTTGTAATGGGATAATAGACTTGTAATGCACTAATGCAACCCTTTTTGACACAGGAGAACCTCAAGAAAATACATTTAGCATGCCTTGAGATGCCCATAGGCGTTTTCTTCCAACAGAAATTGTGCCATTTAGGTCATTGATAGCTAGGTTCCTTCTCTTAACTCAACTGAGGAAGCACAAGCTAAATAGTTTGAACTTCCCATTAAGGGTTCCAAAGTAATCAAGAGACTTGAATTTCTAAATCTCGCATTTTTGTAACCAAATACATCAAACCCAAAATACATTGTTAGATTGAAGAGAGCTCTAACCAAATATTAGGAAATAAGTGCAAAATATAACCAAAAAATCTGTCCAGAGAGTATATTTCAGAGAATATAATGAGATTTTGCCTGAAAAATTCCGTCAAAACTGAACTGGTGCACTGCAGACTCCAACTGAACCCCAGAGTGCAAGAAATTATCAGAGATGTCGCCGGAAAGAAATGTAATTGCTGGAAGTTGTTAAAAAAGAAAAGCTACCATACAGCATCCAAAGCTTTTGGGGGAACTCAACTGGGGGTGGCATAACTCATGAAAAACTTCTAGCAGCTAAAAAGAAAAGCTAGCAAGCAGCACCTAAAGAAGATAAACTACTCTTTTCATCTTGCCACCGTGATTCAAAGAAATTATTTCGAAGGCCTAGATTTTTGTCTTAAACTGCTTAGCTAAATAGGAAGTTCTGATAATTTTTATTAAGATTGCCTGTAATCATTATCGTCAGCATAAACTATCAAAGCGATTTCTTTGGTGAGAGGTGAGTGCTTAATTTATGATGAGTGGACACTTTCAAAGCCATATCTAGAAGAAATATTAAAGAAGAATTTTGCTGGACAAGAGGTTTATTATTTTCATGCAGAATGCTTGTTTATTTGAACACACGGGAGGGGTTTCCGATCAAATGGTGTTAATACACACTTTAATTCTTGATGTTGATTTTATGTGCTGGTTCTTGATTGTAAGAGTTATTTGTTAGCTCTGGTCAAGTTGGGCAGAATTATCCCTTTCCATCTGAAACATTCTGCTAAGTTTTCGTCATATTTTATAGGGAGAGCAAAAGTCTCCTGGTATTATTCCACTAGCGGTGAAGGATGTCTTTGGCATTATACAAGAGGTACCCAGTTTTCACGGCTTAGCAAAACTTGGTTCTGTAGTTTCATGAACTTTAAACTATTTTGAGAACATTTCATAGTTTATAGCTGACTTTCAAATGTGTTTGTATCAGACACCTGGACGGGAGTATCTCCTTCGCGTCTCCTATCTTGAAATATACAATGAGGTAACCATGATTTGACATTTTTACTCTAAGTCATTAATTTGATTTTTAGTGTAGCTTACATTCCAATATTTTTTGTTCTGATCAAAACAACCTTAACACACTTACTCTAAGAGGGAGATAAAATTGAGGTAAGATGAATAAATGCAGACCTTGAGGAGCTCTGTGTGGTTTAATTTCATGTCTTGTGACGTAGAGCTGCTCTAATACTAGTTGGCTCATCTTTTTGTATTTCAAAGGTGTGAAATGTAGGTGTTATATTCTCAAGTATGAACGACATATGCTGAAAAGCAGGTTATACTGTTAAATTTGTGCTCTGACTGTACCTGCTCCAGGTATATATCTCTATTTTGTATCCTACCCTCCAGTGTTATCAAAAGCCAAAAGTGCAAAAAAACTCGAAGTTCCATTGGAGCTTTAAGCGCAAATAAAGCGTGGGCTTCAATGAAAAAAGGTGCAAAGGGAGAAAAAACACAAATACAAATGTTTAGTCCAAGATTAATGATTATAAGCATGAATGACGAATATATGAACAAAGAAATTGAACCTTTTTTACGATAAAGTGAAATATCAATTGCTTAGTGTTGCCTTTCAGAAGAGGCTCACTTACGAAGAAAAGTATGGCTTAGAACCTTGATGACGACAGAAGCGCACATTAAGCAAGGCGAAGCGCTCAACACATTTTGAGCCTCGCTTTAGGACTTAAGCGCGCCTTTGACAACATTGCTACCCTTTTCCATCACCATATCCAACTTGAATGAGTTTAGGCATGTGGGCATCCATCAGTTTTGACTCAAATTGATGTCCCGATTAGGAAGTTCTTTTTTTTGCGATTGCTGGACAAAATTGCTGAATGAATTTAAGTATTGTTAGAATAAGAATAAGTATATACAATCCTTCTTAGAATTGAAATAGTAATAGGAATAAAAATAGTAAATAGTATCTTACTTGATAAATGATTGTACTGTAGTGTTTATAAATAGGGTTTTTGTATAATAATGTAGATACGCAATTCAATAATATTCTTCTTCAATGTTTTCCAGACCCCACTTGTGTGATTTCACTGGGTATGTTGTTTTCTTTAATGTTTCTCACATGGTACCAGAGCTTCTAAGATCTTGGTATAGAATCAAAGAGCTTCCGCTGCTGGCGGACGGCTATTACCCATATATGCCGCCCGTCTGGCCAATAGTTATGTTAACAAAAGTAGGGCCAATGATATATGTATGAATCTCATATTCAAGAGAAGAAAACTCAGTCAGACAGATCACTATGTGTCAATTTTCGGTGACTTTCTAGGGCTATGTTATGTCAACTTCATAACCGTTTGGAAAGGTAGCACTGTGCTATCTTTCCGGTGACTATTTTCTTATATCTAATTTGTGTAGCACTGTGCCATCTTTACGGTGACTACTTTTTCATATTTAATTTGTGTAGCACCGTGCCATCTTTCCTGTAACTATTTTCTCATATTCTATTTGTGTAACCCCGCGCTTCTTTTCGAACTACTTCTCATAATTAATTTGCGTAGCACCGTGAATTTTTCCAAACTACTTTCTCATATCTGCGTTGCATCGTTCCATGCGTCTTTGACTTTTTTCGATGACTCCTCAAATCTGATTTGTGTAGGGTCGTGCCATCATTTCGACCCTACCCATATAATTTTCTTTTTCAATTGGGTTGTGCTGTCAATCCTACCTTATCCATATAATTCTCTTTCTCAGTAGGGTTGTGCCATCATTCTAACCCCTATCTATATAATTTTATTTCTCAAATTGTGACCACTTTCAGCCATCAAATCTAATAATTCGGCGCATGAGCATGTTCCGACCAATTTTACGGTGACTTTCTTGCTTATGATCTACTCATCTGTTGATTTTGAGACGATCCATATATTTTATACCAGATTTTGAGCACTTTCCAGCGACCATTGCATTGTTTCCGACAGATCTGAGTTTTTCTACATTATTTTCTTTCTATTTCAGATTACTTTTGCCAAAAAAAGAGAGAGGATATACTCAGATTTTTGGGCTGGATTAGAGTGATGTTTTCTCTCTTGTGGCTAAAATAGCATGTCCCTTTATCTATCTAAGATTGTCATTCTCCATTGGCCTTTTAATCAATTCGACATTAATAATGTTTTTCTCCACAATGATCTCGAGAAAGAAGTCTATATGGAGCAACCACCTGATTTTGTTGCTCAAGGGGAATCTAGTAGTCTTGTATGTCGATAGTGTAAGTCACTCTATGGTCTGAAACAGTCTTCTCAAGCTTGGTTTGGAAAGTTCAACAGTGCAATTCAAGAAATTTATCATTGTGTTTTATCAACATTATGCATCAAATTCAGTATTTCAGGAGAAGACCAAACACAGTGAGATTGACTGACATTATGCCTCAAATCCAGTATTTCATGATAAGACTAAGCACATTGAGATTGAATGCCAATTTTGCGAAGTCGAGTGATCAACTTGCAGATATCTCACCAAACCCCTGATCGGTCCTTTTATTAATTACATTTGTAACAAGCTAAGTACATATGACTTGTATGCACTAGCTCGAGGAGGAGTGTTAGAATAGGAATAGGTATATACAATTCTACTTAGAATAGGAATAGGATTAAGAATATGAATAGTAATAGAAATAGTATTCTACTTGGTAAAGGATTGTATTGTAGTGTCTATAAATAGGGTCTCCGTGTAATAATGTAAATACGCAATTCAATTATATTCTTCTCCACTATTTCTCACGGGTATTATAAGATCTTCTTTTGGGCCCAGGGGGATTCAATTTAGGATAAAAGAAAAAACCTCTTTCCCGTTGCGAGCAACATGTGTAGAACTTTGAATAAGTGATTTGAAGTGATTAAAATTCTTCACATTGCAACCACCATGTGTAGAACTTTGAATTTGTGAATTGAATGTTTAGGCGACCTCAAGCTTCAATTATAAAAAAGTAGCTCTAAGAAATTGTCTAGTAGGTGAATAACAGTTTACCCCCTTAGGCAATAGTGTGGAAACACACCAAGGGTGTGGCTTAATGGTTAATGAAGTGGGTTGAGAACCATGAGGTCTCACATTCAAACCCCATCAGAGACAAAAAAAACACTAGGTGATTTTTTTCCATTTGTCTAGTCTTGGTGGATAGAGTTACTTGTTGTTGGTGGGAGGTGGTAGGTATCCCATGGAATTAGTCTAGGTGTGCGCAAATTGGCTCAAACACCATGGCTATCAAAAAAAACTAAAAATAGTGCGGAAACACATAAATAGAGATGCCATGCCTTTTCGATGAAATTTCTTTTCTTTTCAGCACGAGGAGTTGGATTGGACTCTACAGTTGCTTGGGACCTTTGCTCTGCAACAACTAATGGTATCTAATGAAAGAGATAGTTGAGTAGGATGCTGTTGGCAGTTTGTCTTTCCATAATAGTTTAATGTCTAAGCAATGAGTTTTTGAGCTAGCTTTGCTGACCATTAATTTGTGAGGAAAACTCTACTTACCCTATTTCTTAGAAAGGAAATCCACGACTTTGGTTTATCCTCTTCTTTACAACAACATACCCAATGTAATCCAACAAGTGGGGTTTCCAATGATCCCTAGCTCAAAAGAGATGTTTTCGAAACAAAATTGCAAGAATAATATGACAACAAGATAGCAAGATACAAAGCAAATGAAGCAACATGTAGTAATATGCAATAAAGAATAAGAGACTACACGACTACTAAAAAGCCCCCAACTTCTCTCACATAAAGTGCAACAATGCGACAATGCCTGAATTTGTAGATTTCTTAGGAGCTTTGTAAATCTAGACTCTATTTTCTCTTTTTGTATTTTTTTTTTGAAGGTGGCCAGCATCCCTTGATGCTGAGGTATACAACACTACTTTTGTCAAAAAATAATAAAGTGCAACAATGCTCAACTACTCTCTAGCCTTTTACCCTAATCATCTGAACTCTTTTTTGTGTTTTGAAAATAGAACTCGTTTAAAAATTTTAGAACATAATCAGCAAAGGTCGGCAAGCTCATTGAGTCTCATCTACTTGCATATCAATCATTAAAATGTTGAACTAGTATATGTTGCTATTTGAAAATGATCCGAAGTAGAAAACAGCGTCAAAATCCAAATGAATCAAATGTTCTCACTTCTCTCAATTTTGTTAACATTAATTAAAATCCCTAGTTGCATTGAAATTTCTAGGTGACCCACATTGGTTGAGAGAATAGGCGATTTTCTCCTTATATGGTCTAGACAATCCTCAACCCAAGAGCTAAGCTTTTAGGGCTAAGAAGTTAGGATCAATCTCCATTTTCATTACATACCAAAGTTAGATTCATCCAAATTTTGGTTTACACAATGTAGAGCCCCCATGTAAATGTTGTCTACCCTTCACATGCCCATAACTGGGCATGCGAAAGCGCGTTAAGTGTCTTACATTGGTTGGAGGAATTCATTGTTGTCCCCTTATATGGTTTTGGACAATCCTCACCTCATGAGCTCGTTCTTGGGTTGAGTTATGTCCAATATCCATTTTCTTTACAAAAACTTTCATTGAGCCTAAAGGCTTGATGAGAAGCTTGCATATCTCTGAATCTTGCTTCTTCAACACACAAACACAAACATTTATCAAATAGTGTATGTGTTTTGCTTTATTTATTTATTTAAATTCATGTCCTTAATTACTGCCTTCATAACTTCTTTAAACTTGTCAAGTTTACAAATGTAATCAGCCCAATTACTATTTGAGCGAGTTCTAGTTTTATGTTCTCCAAAACTGGTTTTAGTTTTAATAAACTGCATTTACGTGATCAGCATGCTAGTTGAATAGGACACTTCAATGTTTATCCTTGTCAAAATTGCCACAAGATTAGCTGGTTTATCCTAGCTATGAGCTGAAAAGAGAAGCAGCATTCGACTCGCTTGTAGCTTATGATTCTGTAAGTTAATAAGCTTAATGCATCCAAGTGGTATAAGCTGCAGCAAAAGGGTATAAATGATCAAACATCAAGGTGATAAGCTGCTCAAATAGGCACTTGTTAAAGGGTTCCATGCTGCACTTTGAACCAATTAGCAAATTAACATTGAAAACTCAGGATATTGGAATATGATGCTGCACTCATTTCTTATTTTAGGGTTGAATACCAATGCATTGGAATTGACTTTATACTTATTTTAGGTCATCAATGATTTGCTTGATCCAACAGGGCAGAATCTAAGAGTACGAGAAGACGCTCAGGTTCGTGTGAGTGAGTGCATGTTCATGGTCTTTTGTACAAGTTTACTTCAAATTGTTTTATCATATAATAAGCTTTTTTTATGTTGTCGTTAGTGGCTTTTTGCTTTTTTTTTTTTGGGTAGAAAGTTGAACTTTATTTCATCCAAAAAAGCAATTTCAAAACAAAGCTGACGCTGACTATCAGCTATACCTAGTAATATTTCCTACTCAAACTAACTTGTGCAAGACAAATTAGGAGATAATCACTAATTACAAATTATAGTTTTCCAATCAACAACAAAAGCCTAAGATCAAGTCCACGAATTCGTCCAGAATCTTTTGAATCACCCATGCTGCAGATTTTTGGGTAAGGGAAAGCTTTCCAGGCTGCCTCTTTTTATATAGAAGCTGTGTACCCATTCTATCCAGCGGCAGTCCTTCTTTCTGGCTATGGCCCAAAACGTTTTGATGATAGCAACTTTATTCCATAAACACATATCGAGAACATTCATTCCTCTTGCAACTTTTAGTTGACAAACCTTTTCCCACACTATTAAAACCTTATTTGAGAATTGAGATAGTTGCACTGAAAGTCCAAAGATACGATCTGCATATGGCTTCAATCAATTTCAGAATCCTCTTGGGTAAGAGGAATATTTGTGCCCAATAGGTCTGAATTCAAAACAACACTGATTTGATCATTTGCAACCTACCAACATAGGACATTAGCTTAGATGACCAACATTGTATATTTGCTGTAATCTTTTCAATCAGGGGTGGGTAGTGGCTAGTAGATAGCTTCTTGGAATTCAGTGGAACTCCCAAGTATCTGAAGGGGAGTTCACCAACAGTATATCCAATCATGTCTATGTTGTTTTGTACTAGAGATGCCAGCTGTTAGAATATAAATAGGAATATACAATCCTACTTAGTATAGGAATAGGAATAGTTTGTAGTATCCTACTTAGTAAAGGATTGTATTGTAGTGTCTATAAATAGGGCCTCTTTGTAATAATGTAGAGAACAATTCAATAATATTCTTCTCCAATATTTCTCACATGGTATCAGAGCATCTATGATCTTGGTAGAGAATAATAACAATAAAAAAGCTTCCGCAACCGGCGGGCGGTTATAACTCATATAGCCGCCCATTTGGCCAATGGTTATGTTAACAAAAGTATGGCCAATGATATATACATGAACCCCATATTCATGGAAAGAAAACTCAGTAGCTCACTGTGCGTCAATTTCCGGTGACTTTCTAGGATTCAGTTGTTTGGATCCAAATTTGTCTTTGGACTCATGTTTATTCTCTTTTCTTTTGTTTCCATGTGGACTTACTTTTTTATGATCTGGTTTCTATTCAGAAGGGCGGTGGGGAGGAGGGGAGCTTTCTTTTATGAAGTCAGTTCATTAATTACTAAGAGATTGGAGAGCCTTTTTTACTGTTTGATGCGATTAGTTTTCTGGAAAACTGCTTATTATTCAAAGTTCTAACTATTTATTTGATGAAAATTGCAGGGGACCTACGTTGAAGGGATCAAGGAGGAAGTTGTTTTGTCTCCTGCTCATGCACTTTCCTTAATAGCATCTGGTGAAGGTTTGTAGACATTTATTCTTGCCTCTTTATACTAAAGAAGACATTGCTATCTTTACTTGCATGTAGCAAGTCCGTGTTTCTTTTCTCAATGCAGTTAACAATTTATGATACTTTTTGTTATAAGTAATCATATTCTATTGATCAGGAGGTCATGGTTATATTTGCAACCATAAAAATGTTTCACTAGAGAATACCTTAGGCACAGTCTAGGAGATGCATAGAAGTGTGGAAGATATGTCTGTCATCGTAAGTAGGAATGACTATTTTGAAATGGAGAAGAAGAGATCAAAAAGTACAAAGGCGGGACTTACTAACCAAGCTCTGATTCCATACAGAAAAACAAAAGAGATAGACAAGACTTTGAGAATGCTTAGCTTGATTCTTATCTTGTCTCAACCTTTGAGGGTTTAAACAGTGTAAATTAAGAAAACATTGATAATACAGTTTTCCTAATTGATACAGAAGAATATGTAACTACTATAAGCCACAAATAGATAGACAGATGTCATATATACAGATTCTTACCAATCTTTACCATAATTACAAAAATAGATATCATATTTATACATTCTCACTGTTGTTAACTTGATTCTTAATAGAATCAAAGATAGAAAGTAGGTCAGTGTATTGCTAAGAGCTATTCATCAGTGTAAGGCGTCCTCTAGTAGATGCACATTGCTTCTTACATGAATTTAATTTATTCTTAAAATTCCCCAACTGCATCCCAGACCATCTTGATTTATGGTTTGTCCAAGTGGTGTACCCAAATAAGAGTAGGAAAAGTCCCCATGAGCCGTAATTAGCCCACCATGGATTGGAGATATGCCACCTACTTTATGCAGATGACACCCTGATCTCTTGTGAAGCATAAGAAGATCAGGTCAGATTTATCAGGGTAATGCTAGTTGTATTTGAAGCTGTCTCTGGCCTGAAAGTAAATTGGAGGAAAAACAACCTCTTCCCTATCAAAGAGGCGGCCAACATCCAAACCTTAGCTGACATCCTTGGGTGTGGCATAGACAACCTCCCCACTGTCTTATAGGTATGCCCTTAGGCAACAAACACAAAGAGGTGGAGATCTGGGATTGCATTATAGAGAAGGCAACTAAGAGACTTCACAGTGGAAAGCCCAATATCTATCTCTAGGGGGAAGTGACTCTTATCAACTCTGTTTGAGACTCACTCCCTACCTATGTGATATCTCTTTTCCCATCTCATCTAGTGTGACCACAAAATTAAACAGACTTAGAAGGGACTTCCTATGGAAAGGGAACAAGGAAATGGGTGGCTACAACCTAGTGAAATGGGAAGTGGCTCAACTGAGTAAGACACATGGTGGCTTGGGCATCAGAAACCTAGAGCTTCATAACACCTGTCTTATGATGACGTGGCCATGGAGGTTCAGCTAGGAGGAAACAACTCTCTGGAAGGAGGTCATCTCTCACAAGCATGGCCAAGAGAGCCCATGGGTCTCTAATGAGGTGAACAGTACCTATGGGGTTGGTGTCTGGATCAATCAGGTCCTTATAGACCAAACTACACGTCAACACCAGGATCCGAGTAGGGAATTGTCACGCCCCGAGAGGGTATCTTAGGTGTGGCCGGCACTCAGAAACCATCTCTGGCCTCCGAGAGAACCACTTGGTCTCATCACTCATTCGTTCATCAGCGGAAGACTTAAGTGAAAATAAGAATACTTATGTGGCCTCGCCATCATCAACATCAAATGAAAGAAATAATCCTTAGAAGAAGTAGTTTCAAAGGAGAACTATTCTAATTACATCATCAAACTCTGTCTATGAAGCCTCTAACACTATCAGACGGTGCCAATGACATGTCCATGGCTACCTCAAAAGAAACATAATACTCAACAATAATAAAAGGATAAAGAGTTCCTCCGAATACAAGGACTCACCAAATAGCTGGAAAGTAATGATCTTCAACGATGTGACTGTTGAGGATCTCTAACACCTGTATCTGTATCATAAAATGATGCAGGTCGAATGACGTCAGTACATGAAATGTACGAGCATGTAAAATGGTAGGAAAGTAAGGACATATATCAAAAAGTTTCTCTCAGGAAGACTCGGCTCAGAACTCAACATCATTTCAACATTAATATGTAATGCAAGTTTAAAAATAATAATAATAAGCAATGCTTACTCAGTTGGGAGTTTCTCTAACCGACAATCATCACTTATGAGCTAGTGATGATACAACGAAGCGATGTCGTTGTCACATCCATCCAATACCTTGCTAGGGTAAAGGACATTACCATCTTGGATCCAATCATCAAAGTCCTCTTTTTGGGACTTAAGAAGTATAGCCTCTATCCTACGCTGACTATGTAGTTCTGGGGTTTGAGTCAATTAAACTCTTACCCAACTCGGTGCTCAATACTACTCCCAAAATATGTTCTCATATTAACATCATCATCTAGTCTTATTGGAAAAACATCAAACTCATCTTATTACCTTTTCATCAATCATTACACTTCAAAGCATTATTTACATCTCATCAAAATATCTTGCTCAAAACATCATTTACTCAAATTCATTTAAACTCAATTCTTTTGCTCTTTCAAAACTCAATAAAATACATATATAGTATTAATTCAAATTATTCTTTTTGTCAATAAATATTAAAAACCAACATCTTTACTTAAAACACGTGTAAAAATATTCATGAACATCAAATCAATTAGGGTTCATGGAAAAGTAGCATGAACAATAATTTCAATAATATGAGAGATAAAAATAATAATAATCTCAATGCATAAATATATCTAACTCAATAGAAGAAGAATTAATTCATTTAGAATCCAAGATTTGGGTAAAACTCAACTATAACTCAATTACGA
The DNA here is from genome assembly GCF_947179165.1 of Solanum dulcamara. Taxonomy (NCBI): domain Eukaryota; kingdom Viridiplantae; phylum Streptophyta; class Magnoliopsida; order Solanales; family Solanaceae; genus Solanum; species Solanum dulcamara. The sequence goes on along the minus strand of NC_077244.1, from coordinate 63,299,928 downwards.
TGAATTTAAATATTGGGTGCATGGACGAACTCAATCCAATGCTATGAATAGCCTTACATACCTGGAATTCGAAGCTTTACTCCGAATTGAAGAACTCAATGACCACTCTTGAACCCCTAGCCTTTTCTCCTCGTCGGAACATTTTGTGTACTACCCGGAGTATAAGAATCACCGGAATAGTATTTCTACACTACTAAAAACTAAAACTATAGTTGAAAATGAGTAAAGAAGTGTATAGAGAAAAGAGTTGCTTGAGAAAGTTTGATGAATAAAATGAGGAAATAAGGTGGGTAATATAAGTGTGGAGGAGGGACCTAGCAATAAATAAAAATAATTACAAAGGATAATCTTGAACATTCAATGGAGTATTGTGATCTCATGGATGATGTCAAATGGAGGACTATTGATGTCATGGGTGATGTCAAATAGACCTAGATCTTTCCATGTTTGGTGAGATGAACCTTCTTTTAACGGAATACCCTTTTTCGGAGTTGCGTTTGAACAAGATACTTCCTAATTAGGATTTGATGTCTTCATATGAATTGTAGATCTAGAAGTATACTTTCATGTCGTTCAAGAATCAACCGATTTGGAGCATCCTACCGTGAGATATGATTTTCTTCTACAAACACTCCATTTCGTCACAACACCATGTCTTGCAAAAAATAATTTATTTGACCTACGTATCCTCCGAATCGTAAGATATGGTATTCATGAAAGTTGTAGGTAATGCCGTTGGGGTTCTTCAGAAATTTGAATCACCTAATTTGGACTATTCTATAAAAAGTTATGCCAAAATACAGAAGCAGTATCATTTTCGTCGAGAATTGAAACACCAAATACAACATTTTAGGGGGTGTTACAGGAATGGGCTCAGAACCTCATTCTGGGGAGACATCTGGATAGGCCATTCCTCTCTCCAGGAGGCCTTTCTTGATCTGGCATCTTTAAGCAACAACCCTACATCCACTGTAGGTGATTGTTGGTCCCCCAGGGATGGAACATAACCTTTAGAAGACACCTCAATGACTAGGAAGTGGAAAGGTTAACTAGTTTGCTAAGCTTGCTGGAGACTTTCAATGGCATATCACTGATTGTGATTCCCTGAAATGAAAGCACTCAGAGAATGGCATCTTATCAGTCAACAGATGTTACAAGAAGGAGAACAACTCAGCATTGGGTGAAACTCCAAAGCACTGGAAACACCTTTGGAAAGATCAGGTCCCTCACAAAATAAAGTGTTTCACTTGGTTGGTGGCTAAAAACGCATGCCTCACTCAGGAAGTCCTCCAAAAGAAAGGAAGAACTTTAGTTCCTAGATGTTTTTTGTGCAATGAAACTGGGGAAACTAACAACCACCTATTCTTGCACTGCAAATTCACAGCTCAACTCTGGCAACTGTTCTTCACTCTTACAAAGATAGTGGACAATGTCTGAGCACACAGCTGATCTACTAAGCTGCTGGATCAGAAGGGAGGACGCAAGAGCCAAAAAAAGTGGCAGAAGATGATACCTTCATGTATTTGGTGGACAATATGGAGAGAAAGAAATGGGAGATACTTTAAAGATAAATCAAAGTCCATTCATGATGTAAAATGGAACTGCCTAGTCTCCCTATTTTTTTGGTGTAAAGAGAACTGGAGGAAGTAGATGACTTTGTAGATTTCTTAGGAGCTTTGTAAATCGAGATTCTATCTTCTGTTTCTGTAACATGTTTTGGAGGTGGCCAGCATTCCTTAATGCTGAGGAATACAACAGTACCTTATGTCAAAAAAAAAAATGTCTCCACCACCTCCACTTTTTTGGGCTTTATCTTTCCAAAGACTTTAGTTCCGTTTTTAAAGACCTTTCACCAATTATCACTTGTTAGCTAAAGTGAAACCTGGGTTCCTTCTGCTATTTTTGGTTATTTCCGTCTGTCTATGTTTTATGGTTTTAACTTGACTTGTCCTTTAGCTTTTAGGCTGTTCAGAAAAATATCCACTTCTGTAGTTTAATCTACTCTAACCAATGTTGGAACCATCTCATGTATAGTACAGGGTATTTTGGGCTATGTTTTACTAAACAATTGGTAACATTATCTTAGTTGTAGTTTCATCTACATTTATCTTAACATGTACTGACAAGTAATGATCTCTCCCCAAAAGATTGTGCCCATCACACAAGCCAGCTCCAACAAAAGCAAATTGTGCAGTCTCTTTCATTTGCTAATCAATTAGCTTGGTTTGTCTTTTTAAAGACATCTTAAGCATTTACATGACCTTGATATTCTTGCTTTATACCAAGTACTGATATGTTACCATTTTGCTCGATTCCAAGGCAAACTTCTTAACATGTATCTTTGATTTGATGGCACATTGAGACAGAGCACAGACATGTGGGATCCAACAACTTTAATTTACTGAGCAGTCGGAGCCACACAATATTCACTCTGGTAGTAGCCATCTCATTTAATCTTTTAAAACTATATTCTAGTGTTTTCTTTGCGTTCAGTAAAAGGCCAAGGATGTCTTCTGTGTCGTGTTCTAACTGACAAGCAATTTACCTGTTGCTAATGATTTGTTGTTGGATATTCAATAGCTAATGATTATTATCTCTGTTTGAGTGCACTTTTGTGTAAGGCTAGTGCAGTCTAAGTAAATGAGGGAGGCAAGGAAAACATTTTGTACATAATAGTGCAAAACTCAAAGTGAATAATTCTGGCACAGATTTTAGGAAAGTACAATGAAGTTCCCACCTATGTACTCCAATAATATCTTTTGGAACTTAAAAATTGGGGGCAATGACAAAATAAGTAATTAATTCAATGTATTGTCTTACTTAAGATCGAGATGCAAGTTGACTAAAGCTACCAGATTTGGATTCCCAGCCAGTAATTATGGAGTGTACTATGATATTTGATTGCTGTGTCGTTGACTCAAAAAGGAAAATGTATAAAATCATCTTCTGTTTGATTTTGAGAATAAAGTTGATTATTTTGCCGACTACAACACGGATGCTGAATAGATTATATATATTCCTTTTGTCCCATTTGATGTTACATAATGATTTTCCTTGAATCAAATTTGCACCATCAGTACGCTATGATGATCCAGAGAAACGTGTGATTTCTGAACCCATTGAGATGACCCAAGAATTTTGCTACTTCGATTTTGCTAGTCCTTGGGAACAGCGTAGCGACGCAGCTTATTCATCGAGAAGCCACTCGCGGCACACTGACTTGAAATCATCTCCGAGAAGGTCTTCTGGCACTCGAGAGCCCTTCCAGCTGTTCCTGATGTTGAATGAGTTCATCGTTACTTTTCTGCTTTCGATAGGCATCCCACCCTCACCTCAGGATGAGAGGACTTCTCCTCTTTTTCTGTGAGCTAGTTGAAGTTGCTCTCCTTTTGCCGTTGGTACTCCGCATCTTCACGGAGAATTCAATTTCACCGGGTCCATGTCGGAGACAGCGGGGCAGTCGTTGGTTTGATATTTAAATTAGTATAAACACATGAACATTGTTAGAAGTGCCATACGATGGTAATAACATCAAAACTCTTGAGAAAATTCTGGTCAAACATACACTTGTTTGATTCTCAAAGAGCAAATCACTTGTTAGATGTAATGAGGGAAGGGGAGTACAAGAAAGGCTTTCTATATTTCAGAAATTTCGATAGGATTGGTGAAGCCAAAATTGCAAGAGCCACTACTAAATTTAGACCTAGTATTGTCCACTATCTCCAATTTGCTTTTATTATTTGGTATTGATGAAGAAATCCTGAATTGCTGTTGCACATCTGCATGGTTTTGTAGATATGGAGTTCTAACGAGTGTTTTTCTGTGCCAGACAATTGAAAGCAGTCCACGAGGAGGAAATCAAGGGGAGGAAGTGGCACTATCACAACTGGTACCTTGTGTTACTTTTGTCTAATCCTGTTTTTGAAATTTACCTGTTGGCTATTTGATGTTATTGTTCTATAAATTAGTAAAACTACAATTTTTCTTACTAATGTTATCATTATGTTGTTCGGGCATTATCATTTATATTTTCGTTCTGTTTTCACTATGCTGATCATGCATGCTGTACACAAATCTTGTTTGTAGCATCTAATTGACTTGGCAGGCTCTGAAAGTTCCAAGACTGAGACAACTGGGTTGAGGAGGAGGGAAGGTTCATTCATAAACAAAAGCTTACTCACTCTTGGCACTGTAAGATATTTCTTTCATATTTTTACTCATGAGGGCTTCCTTTGTCTAGATTGATCTCCTTCACTTCTTCTTAGGTCAAAACTATTCTTGAGCATCAACAGTCCCTCTCATTTTACCCAGATTGAATGCTGAATTCTTTGTCAGAATGTGCAAGATAATTGATTAGCTGTTACTTATGGAGTATTATGCTGGAATTTGCATATTGACTTACAACAACGGATGGTGTAGGTTATATCTAAATTAACTGATGAAAAATCCACTCATATCCCATATCGAGATTCAAAGCTTACACGTCTGTTGCAATCATCACTCAGTGGACATGGTCGAGTTTCTGTAAGTTTTAGTAAATCAGCCCTGCCAGCTGTTGATCATCTGTTTATGATGTTTTAAATGTTCTCCTCTGAGTTTGAGTTGCATGGCTCCCCCACCCCCCAATTACCCAGCAAAAGAAGGAAAAAAGAACCTAAGCACTGATTCACTCTTTTGGATTTTTCTAAAGCTCATTTGCACAGTAACACCAGCCTCCAGCAACACAGAGGAGACACACAACACCTTGAAATTTGCATATCGAAGTAAGCATGTGGAAATAAAAGCATCACAAAATAAGGTGAGATTCTGAGGGTTTGTATAAGGAGCAAAGTTCTGTTGCTATAACAGAACCATCCAAGCGTTGCAAGTATATCTCTTATGTTTTTTGAACCATTTCAGATTATAGACGAGAAGTCTCTCATCAAAAAGTATCAGAGAGAAATATCCTGTTTGAAAGAAGAGCTTGATCTTCTAAAGCGTGGCATTATGGAAAATCAGAAAGTGGGACCCAGTCAAGATGATCTGGTTAATCTGAAGCTCCAGGTACATCGTGACATTACACACCAGCTTACTTGTTAATCTGAAGCTCCAGAAAACCCATTGTATAGAAATGGTGCCAGTATCTATTTGTCCAACTGATCCACGTCTGTATCAACAGAGACTCCTGTGGACCTAGAACTCATGGAGCTCGTCAATAATATTTTTGCTTGCTTATTGGAGAAAGACTTGCTCTGATTCGTCTTTCTTCATAGGGTGTGCATTATGCAGCAAGAGATGGTACACCAATTCGCAGGGGAAACATCTTTTTTGTATAAATTGTTAGGAAGCTATATGAAATCCCAAACAGATAAACACAGAAAATAAAATGCAGCGATCAGTTTAAAATATACACAGAAACTAAAAGGCAGCTTCCCAGGATATTATGGCTTATTTCACATGCCCATTTAAGTGGTTTATATTTGTCATTATTTCTATGTGTGATGCAGTTGGAAGCTGGGCAGGTGAAGTTACAATCACGATTGGAAGAGGAGGAACAAGCGAAAGCAGCATTGATGGGAAGGATTCAAAGATTAACCAAACTGATCTTAGTTTCCACAAAAAGTACGATGCAACCTAATATCCATGAAAAGTATGGCCACAGACGCAGACATTCTTTTGGAGAAGATGAGGTAGCAGCTAGCTTCTAATACTTGATGTGCTGACTTATAATCCAACTGATAATACTTTGTGTTACACAAGTATTGAAGACATATTACCAGATATGGAGCACTTTACTTTGCTGCATGAATGTGTTCATATAATGATAAAGTTTTCTCATCATTTTCATGTTTATCTTCATTGATCATGCAGCTAGCTTACTTACCGGATAGAAAACGAGAATACATGATTGATGAGGATGCTGGAAGCATTGATTCTGAAATATCAGCCGATGGAAGAGAGGGTGTCATAAACCTTGATGAATTGGTCAAAGATTTCAGAAGAAACAGAAAGAGAGGGATGCTTGGCTGGTTCAAGTTAAAAGTAAATTTCTAATATTTCTCCATACTCTTCATAGATGTGTGGTATAAGGGCATCTCCAACCTTTTCTCTATTTTACTCTCTAAATATAGAGAATCTCTATATTTGGAGACAACCAACTCCAACCCAATTCTTTATTTTTAGACTCTAAAAAATAACCTTCTTTTCTCTCCTCAATATTATATTACATTATTTTATTTTCTTATTTCATAATATAAATCCTTTCTTCTTTTTTCAAATAATCACCCTATATAATCTTCATGTAATATAAAATTTCATTCTTTTCAAATTTTTTATGTAATATCTAAAGTGACGATTTTTAAAAAAAAAATTAAATTAGAAAAATTGTTAATTCGGGATGGAAGTAGTATACTTGTCAATAATATATTTTTAGATGTTTTTGATTTAATTACTTGTTTGGCACGTGCATTTTTCATTTTTGTGATGGTTATTTTTTTAATACAATTATACATTATAATAAAACTAACTTATATCTCAATTTTTTTTACGGAACCTCATTAATAAAATTTATAAATTAATATAAAATTAAAATTAGTATAATAAATATATTACATTAGAAAATAATTACGAATATTAGACACTTAATTAATGGTCTTATATGATTTATAATATGTTAATTACAAATGTTATATAATATAAATAATATTGAAACAACCAAAAGGTGAAATAGAGAGGATGAATAGTAGTTCTCCAAATTTAGAGAACTACTATTCACCTCTCTATAAATAGAGAATAGAGGGTCTTTTGAAGTGTGGTTGGAGACCATATCCTCTATTTTACTATCCAAATATAGAGTATAGAGAGTAAAATAGAGATGGGTTACAGATGGTCTACGACCTTGTTAGAAAATGACAAGTCATAAGTGCGCCTTAAAAGTTTCTAATGACACTGCAACAGTGAATCTCAGTCATTGATTTTCAGCTGGTAATATAAAAGGTGAATGTTTCCTATTCGGAAATCAACGTAAACAAGTTTAAGAATACAAGAATTTGGCGTATGTATTGTTGGGCGCAAAAAATTCAACTCTTAAGAATTATTAATGCATATAATAAGAGTATGAGATTGATGGACAACAGGTGGATGCGTCTTTTCTGGTTGGCATACTTTTCAGATAACAAGAAGATCCATCATTTCACTTTGGCGGGTTGGTAATGTGTTTCCCATGCCAAGACTTAGGATAGAAGAATAAATTTGTTATTGCATGGACTGGAATATTATTGTCAAAACTAAAATGTAGATTGTATAGTACTAAATGAAAAAACAAAAAAATAAAAACAAACAATATGTGGAAACAAGAAGGAGAGCTGAGATGAAGATGGAGGGCAAAATAATACATTTATGTAGTGTCCTACAAGAAAGGTACATTGAACAAGCTAAGTTTTTTGGTAAGGTAAATTATTTTATTAATGTTGGAGAAATCCCGGCATACAAAAGTATGCTAAAAAGTAGAGAATCCTAGACCAAAAATATGGTTCTCTACAAAGATCACCCTATCATCTATACAATCAAGAATCTCATGGTTGCATCAAACAGAAACTAGGGACACGAGGCTGCTCCTTGCATGTACAACATTGTTCTCAACCCCTTCAAAATTCTCATAGTCCTCTCCCTCCACACTACCCATATAAGAGATAGTGGAGCTACATTGATCCCATGCCTTGAGTCTTCTCTTCCTTCCTCTGAAAGCCTAGCTATACATGTCTCCTTTACTATTTTCAGCATGACCTGTTGTACTTTAAATCCAACTCAAAATCTCCCACCACAAGTGCATAACCACTTGACAATGTAATAAGAGGATATCTACATCTTCTTCAAAACATCTACAACGTATAGCACCAACTAACATGTAAGATTATCCTCTTACAACAATAAAAAAAACATGTGAGATTATCCTCATATTCTCTGCAGTCAATATTGCTCCCTAGCAGTCAAAGCGCACAAATAAGCATACTTTTCTGGGCCCTCTTGGTATCCAAATCGAAAGATGCAGAAAATCCACTGCATTCCTTACCATTAGTATGTGCTAGTATGATTTGACTGAGAACTGCCATCTCCACTTGTCATGCATGAGTTGAACAAGTTAGATGAGGATTAAAAGAGGAAAAGAGGAAAAGAGAAAAACACAATAATAGCACTGTAATATTTGTCTCCTAAGTATCAGAATTTTATCCTCTGTGTTTGTCCTTCAACTATGATCTGTGCAAAGAATGATTCTTACTCAGAAGTTATCTTTTAAAAACTCTGCCAATTTATGATGATAATTCCTTTCTCTAGAAATACTCTGTTCTAAAATACTAATGATTTACTGTCTTGGTATGATATCAACAGAAGACATTTGACTCATAGAACAACATACTAATGAATAGTTGATGGTGCAGAAGCCCGAAAATCTGATTGGATCATCATCAACTGCTGATTCTGAAAGCTCTGCAAGTGCTTCCCCTGCATCTTCATTGAAGTCATTGCAAAGTAGAGTTACATTCAGTGACGTGAAGGAAGGGCGGAGAAGATCTGTTAGTAAGCGAGGGGATGATGCTCCAGCAGTAGATTTTGTTCCAGATAGAACCCAAGCAGGCGATTTGTTTAGTGCAGCTACTGGAGGTCGGCTTCCACCAGTAAGTTCTTCCTTTGTTGTTTTAATTTCTGGTGATTTGACATAAAGAATGAAGAAAAGCACATTGGAAATCTTTTTGTCCAAATTAGTTTGTCTTGGATACTTGATGTAATTAGATGACATGTCCCACCTGGTTTCTGCTCTGCATCCACCCCTTCAATTTGAGTTTTTCCTCTTATTATTTAAAAGAATTTATTTCAATACAACTTATGACTTTATAAATTTTAAAGATGATTCTTGCCCATTCTTATGCTACTTATCTTAACCCGTGATTTCTTTACTTATTGTGCTATGACAAAAGGTGTGTTCTCTGGTCCTCCTTAGTGTCTTCATTAACTGTAAGGACATATCAGACATTTTATCTGTGACACAAGGCATCAAACTCGGTGTTGGTGAAAATTGAGTGAGAGGTGACAAATAAGTTTCCAATTAAGAAAAGGTGACAACTTGACCAAGCCCAAGTCAAACCTTCTATTAATTAGGAGATTAAGTTAAGTGGGTGTAAAATGTAATTTTTAAAACTTCTTAATCTTTTATAAAATACAATATATCCCAAACTCTCATTATTGGACCCCCAACTGACCCAATTCAAATCAAAAACTTCCGTCTTTTCACTTTCTCTTCTCTCTCATTTTTTCTTCTTCAAATTCTTCAGTTCTTCTGCAACAACCGTCCATTCTTCAAGTTCTTTTGCTTCAAGTTCTCCACTTTGCTCTTCATCTTCTTCGTCATTCGTCTCCTTCTCACACCGTTATCGTCAATGTGAACAGAGGTAAAAAAAACTTCTTAAATAGTTAGGGTTTCGAGTTTTCTTAAACAGTTAGGGTGTGATGATTTAAAAAGAAGAAGAACATGGATTTTGTTGTTTACACATATTTTATTGTTTTATGCCTTAAATGAACATTGTACTTGTATTTGTTGTGGTGGTGGTGTGACATTGATGAAATCTGAAGATATCACAAAAATCTAATTATGAAATAAATGATATATGAATGAAATAGGAGAGAAAAAAAGGTGAGTAGTTGCTGCAACAACCTCAAAATTTGTCTGATTTTTTTAAATAGACGAGGTACTTGCTGCAACCACTCTCAATTGTTGTAAAAAAATCATTAGTTGTTGAATTTGTCGCAACAACTTAAGCAGTTGATGTAGGAATCACTTAAGTTACGACAACAAATTTCTTAACTTGCAACCTTAAGTAGCTGATGCAGTAATTGCTTTACCAAATGCCTTAAGTTGATGCAACAACTTAAGTAGTAGTTGATAAAACAACTGCTTAAGTTGTTGCATCATATCCCTTGAGTTGCAACGTTAAGGTGTTGCAACTATTTAAGTTGCTGCAACAAGTTATTACATTAACTTAAGTAGTTAATGAAGCAACTACTTAAGTTGCTATTGAAAATCCCTCAAGTTTCAATCTTAAGGTGTTGCAACATCAACTACTTAAGTTGTTGCAATAAATTCTTTAAGTTGCAATCTTAAGTTGTTGCAGCAACTTAAGTAGTTCGTAAAGCAACTGATTAAGTAGCTGTAGTTTTAATTTCTTAAGTTGCAACCTTAAATTGTTGCAACAACTGCTTAAATTACTGCAGCAACTTAAGTAGTTGCTGCAACAACAACTTAAGTTGTTGCACTCACTTGTTTGAAAAATAATATAATTTGTGTACTGTTTGATCAATTATGGTAGTTTGTTTTCCTATTTTATTGAAGAATTAGTTATATTAATATATGATTTATGTTTTGTCTCATGTGTGTAGATAAAATGGCTCCAAGAAAGAGAAACATTAATTTAAGCACTACTCTTCGAAAATCTAAAAGAATCAGTACAGAAGCCCAAAGAGAAAAAGAAGCAGAAGCAACAACATCTACTAATAAATTGGCACTATTTGCTGATCATGCCACGATGGCAGATAGTCAGGCAGCTTCTAGGCATACGGATGAGGGTTTTGAGTCCCAACATCAATCATCAATGAAGAAGTCTATACAAAGAGAAGAAAATGTAGATGATAAAGATGATTCTTCTTCAAAACAGGCAAGCGAATCAGAACACCAAAAAGATTCTAAAAATAGAGTTTCCATTGATGTCGGAGATGGTGATCAGGTTGGTGATGTTGAGGATGATCTTGAGGATTAGGATGATGTTGTGTTGCTCTTGAAAGAAGAACAAAACACCTTCATGATAGACCTATTCCTTCATCTTCTATTGCCGAGTCTCCTTACAGTCCTTCAATGGATGCTATCGTCAAGACTATTAAATTTCCAGATTATGACTTGCATACATTGATGGACAATCAGCTTCCTGATTTGAAGGGTGGTATTGTTGTTCGGTCAGGTATGGAAAAATCATTCAATAAGTTTAAAAAGATTTTTAAGGAAAAAAATTAGATTTTTTTTCTGGTCTAGTATATTTGGAAAGTATCTAGACCTGTCCGATAAAATTACTCCATTTCATATGAAGTTGGCACATCAACTTCTTCGATGAAAAATTATTAGTGATGACACAAATGTACTCTGGATCAACTATTAAGGCATGCCGGTTTGTTTTGGCATGAAAGAATTTGCAATTATGACAAACTTAAACTGTCATATTACTCTTAGTGTTGCCTAATTGGAAAAGTCATCCAAGTCAACTAAGATTGTTGAGAGACATAGCAAATTGCTTAAGTTGGTTAGAAAGAGCTTGAGAGAGAAGGATTTGATTTCCCTTCTAAATTCAAGTTCTGAAAGGTTGAAAAAACTTACAAGAAGTCACTGTGCTTATTTTCCTTCCAACTGGATTGAGCTCTGCGCCAACCGTAAAAATTGAGTGGGATTGGAAACAATATTCTTTGTGCGCGCGGTTAGCGGAGAGCTCAATCCAGTTGGAAGGAATTTTTGTGCTTGGATCGCGTGCACAAAGAATACTGTGCACAAATCAAAGTAAGCACAATGACTTCTTGTAAGTTTTTCAACCTTTTCAGAACTTGAATTTAGATGGGCAATCAAATCCTTCTCTTTGAAACTCTTTCCAACCAACTTAAGCAATTTGCTACGTCTCTCGGCAATCTTAGTTGACTTGGATGACTTTTCCAATTGGGCAACAGTAAGAGTACTATGACAGTTTAAGGCTGTCATAATTGCAAATTCTTTCATGCCAAAACAAACCGACATTCCATAATAGTTGATCCAAAGTATATTTGTTTCATCGCTAATAATTTTTCGTCGAAGAAGTTGATATACCAACTTCATATGAAATGGAGTTATTTTATCAGATAGGTCTCGATACTTTCCAAATATACTACACTGGAAAAATCTTTCTAATTTTTTTTCCTTAAGAATCTTTTTAAATTCACTGAATGATTTTCCCATACCTGACCGAACAACAATACTACCCTTCAAATCAGGACGTTGATTGTCCATCAATGTATGCAAGTCGCAATCTGAAAATAGTCTTGACGATAACATCTATTGAAGGACTGTCAGGAGGAGACTTGACAACAGACGATGAAGGAACAAGTCTATCATGAAGCTCTTATGTTCTTCTTTCAAGCAACACAACATCAAAATCACCATCTCCAACGTCAATGGAATTTCTATTTTCAGAATCTTTTTGGTGTTCTGATTCGCTTGCCTGTTTTGAAGAAGAATCATCTACATTTTCTTCTTCTTGTGCAGACTTCTCCATTGTTGATTGATGTTGGGACTCATAACTATCATCCGTATGTCTAGGGCTAGAAGTTGCCTGACTATCTGCCATCATGGCATGATCAACAAGTAGTGCCAATTTATTAGTAGTGTTTGCTGCTTCTTTTTCTCTTTGGGCTTATGTACTGATTCTTTTAGATTTTTGAGGAGCAGTGCTTGAATTAATGTTTCTCTTTCTTGGAGCCATTTTATCTACACACATGAGACAAAGCATAAATCATATATTAATATAACTAATTCTTTAATAAATAGGAAAACAACTACTATAGTACACAAATTGTATTTTTTCAAACAAGTGAGTGCAACAACTTAAGTTGTTGTAACTTAAGAAATTAAAACTACAGCTACTTAAGCAGTTGCTTTACGAACTACTTAAGTTGCTGCAACAACTTAAAGAATTTATTGCAGCAACTTAAGTAGTTACTGTTGCAACACCTTAAGATTGAAACTTAAGGGATTTTCAGTTTGCAACACCTTAACGTTGCAACTCAAGGGATTTACTGTAGCAACTTAATCAGTTGTTTCATCAACTACTTAAGGTTGCAACAGCAACTTAAATGATTACATCAACTGCTTAAGTTGTTGCGACAAATTCAACAACTAATGATTTTCTTTTAACAATTGAGAGAGTGGCTCAGTAAGTACTTCGTCTGTTGAAAAAAATCAGACAACTTTTTGAGGTTGTTGCAACAACTACTTACCTTTTTTTACTCTTATTTTTTCTCCTATTTCATTCATATATCATTTATTTCATATTTAGATTTTTGTGATATCTTCAGATTTTCATCAATTTCGCACCACAATAAATACAAATACAATGTTCATTTAAGGCACAAAATAATAAAATATGTGAAAACAAGAAAATCCCTATTCTTCTTTTTAAATCATCACACCCTAACTGTTTAAGAAAACTCGAAACCCTAACTATTTAAGAAGTTTTTTTACCTCTGTTCACAATGACAATAACGGCGTGAGAAGGAAACGAATGACGAAGAAGATGAAGAGCGAAGCGGAGAACTTGAAGAACGGACGGTTGCTGCAGAAGAATTGAAGAAGAGAGTGAAAAGACGGAAGTTTTTGATTTGAATTGGGTCAGTTGGAGGTCCAATAATGAGAGTTCGGGATATTTTGTATTTTATAAAAGATTAAGAAGTTTTAAAAATTACATTTTACACCCACTTAACTTTATCTCCTAATTAATAGAAGGTTTGACTTGGGCTTGGTCAAATTTTCACCTTTTCTCAATTGGAAACTTATTTGTCACCTCCCACTAAATTTTCTCCAGTATCTATATTCTATGCAAGAGTTAGATTACATGGTTACGAATGCATTTTCCATATGGTCAATTTTCAGTTGGATTTAAAGGTGATTTTTAAAAATAGGTAGAGATGGAAGGCTGTGTTCAGAGAACTGCTTATTTTTTTCGTCAGAAGTAATTGATTTGATGAACTTATTATGGTGCCTATAAGGTGATATCAAAATTTCACTTTAGGTTAAAGATGCCTAGAAATGTACAATGCCTTCCAGGTTTGAGTGTGCCATGATTTCCCCAATCATGTTTTTGTGCACTCTGTCAGGTTAATTTATGCTAAATAAACCATCAGCTTGTATGCAATTTCTGGATAATGATTTTACAGTCGTCCTCTCCTTATAACTCTGCTAGGATGCTCAATCTTCTTTTGCAGACTGGGACCACTATAACTGATCAAATGGATCTTCTTCACGAGCAAGTGAAGATGCTAGCTGGTGAGGTTGCATTATGTGTTAGTTCTCTTAAACGAGTATCAGAGCAAGCAGTTAAGAGTCCTGGGGACTTGCAACTTCAGGTTAGCCATTTTTTAACATTGAACTTTATATTATTTTTCCAGATATAATGGATACTGAATTTGTATATTAGTAGTCATGCCTATATATTTGTCTCATGATTAGGAGCAAATGCGAAACTTAAAGGATGAAATAAGAGGAAAAAAGCTTCAGATACGTATTCTGGAGCAACGCATGGTTGGATCAGTGGAAAGGATGCCACAGGGCTCAACCAATATTGAGATTTCTCAGGTATTGAACAAAAAAGTTATGCGGAAATACTTGTAATCTATTTAGAAAATTTAGGGATTTTAATAGGAGCAGACATACTTGTAATGAACCTCTGAACCTAACCAGAATGGGCTAAATTGATAAAGTCCAGAATCATCGAGTGATGTTGTGATGGATGTATGACCAATGCGATTCACTTGGAATTGGGCCAAGTCCAGTAAAACCTTTGCTCTTTCACTTTTCTTGCACCTGTTGGTTTGGTTCATAATGAGTAGGTCTCCAAATTTGAGAGAGAACTTATCCCTTTCTGAAGGCTTGTTTGATCTTCTTGGGCTCATTTCTTGTCATCTTTCACTTCCCTCTTCGCTACTACTCTTCTTATACCATATTCTTAAAGAATCTTGCAGTTTCTAAATTGACCATAACCCTTAACCTAGGTCAAAGAAATTCGTCAGAGATAAAATCCCTAATGATCGTGTAACTCCTTGGATCAAAAGAATCTGAGCATCCAACCCAAGACCTTAAGGCAACAGCTTTATGCTTTTGAGAGAAATGGCGGAATTTGATACATGGATGTTTATGTAATGAAGACTTTGGAGTGCTTGTGGATGGGAGTAGTCTAGGACCATTTAAACCCCTTCAGAAACCTCTAAGCAACCGATTAGAAACAGATGCTGCATTCTTTAATACACTCCTATGCGTGTAATCCCGTTGTAGGGTTTCCACGTGGATGATTTTGTTTTTAAGTAGCGAGAAGAGGCTCAACAGAAGCAGAAATAAAGGAGACAAATCAAGCTCAACAAGCTAATGATTGGGCCTAAAGCATTATTAATAGCTTGATGGGCTAAGTTGAGAGAGAGAAGCCTAAAGTGAAAGAGAGAAAGCAGTTGTTCAAGCGTGCTTACCAGTGTTTGGTTTTGATTTCATGTAAAGAATTTGAACTCCAACCCGAAATTTGAAGGCAATGGATGGAGTAGCTCATGATCATTGAAACCCCTTTGGAAATCCCAATTTATTGAGGTGTCCAACTCCTAGACCAAACAGGAGAGTTAGAGGGATGTAATAACAAAAGGTTATGTTAGTGCCATCTGTTGCAGGATGCATCCCAAGTCCATGTCTAGTTTCTTACTATGAGTAACTTCTTATCACATAATGACATTTGAATTCTGATCTTCACTCAAATGTAGGCGTTATCCAAGCTAGCTACTCAACTAAATGAAAAGGCTTTCGAGCTGGAGGTATGTATGGTCAGCTCTTTGAGCTGTATTAGACTCAATCATTTGATATTAACTACCTAGTTAAATGCTGCTGGACTAACTCAATTTAGTTTTTTGTCATGATAAGATTAAATCTGCAGACAACAGGGTACTGCAAGAGCAACTAAAATTGAAGGTAGATTTGTAGTCTTTCTATGGTCCGCTATTCAGATGTTACATTCTTCTAAACTCTAATGAAAATCGTTGGTCCTGAAGATGATGGAGAATTCTGAGATGCAAGAAACTATCCTTCTGCTGAGGCAACAACTTGATTCCTTATTATCAGAAAAAAAAATTACATGCCAGCAGCAGGATGCAGACCATGAAGCTGCCACACTTGCAGCATATTCGGAGGGATCTATAGAAGCTAAATTTGAAAGGGAGGCTGGGGCTCATTCATATGAAGAGAGAATTACGAATGAAAATACACAAACTAGTAATATGAGATCAAATAAAAGATTTGTGCATGAAGTCTCCAATGACTCTAGTGTTGATACACTTTTGAACTCTCAGCTTCTGTCACAGGTAATCTTCTTCAATTGATATGCTTTTGATGTAAATTTCATAATGTAATATAATATATATTCATATATATAATCATGTTTTCTTCCTCTTAGACTGCTGAGATAGAGTCCCTGAAACAAGAGAAAGAGCAAATTATTGAGGAGAAGGAAGCCTTAGAAATTCACCATCAAAAGCTAGCTGAGGAAGCTTCGTATGCAAAAGAGTTGGCGGCGGCGGCAGCAGTAGAACTCCGGAACTTAGCTGAAGAGGTAACTAAGCTCTCCTACCTAAATGCCAAACTTGCTGCTGAAAAAGATGCACCTTGCAAAAATAGCTTCTGTCAGAGATCTGTTTCATTTGATATGAAGCAAAATGGTGATGGTGGAGGTCAGCCTGATGCACATGTTAGGAAGACAGAAGATTGTTTATCAGTGGATGAGTTGGAGCAAGAACTGAATGCGCGACACCAAAGAGAAGCTTCTTTGGTTGCTGCACTGTATGAGAGAGATAAAATAGAAAGTGAACTGCGTAAACAACTTGATGAAACAAAGAGGCGAGAAGAAGATATGGAGAATGAGCTTGCCAATATGTGGGTACTTGTTGGAAAGATGAGGAAATCTGGTCCTGTTTCCCAGACTGTCTCATTTGAGGGGTCAGATGTGTCTAATATCTTGGAAGCAAAATCAAGAAATGACATTTCCTTGTCCAAAGATAAAAAAGTTAGTGAAACATTTGAAAACATTCCTTCTGTGGATACATCAGAAGAATTGAAGATTCGTTACCATAAGGAAAGGAAAAGGTGCAAGGAACTAGATGATTTAGTTTCAAGATTAAAGGTATTTTCTTTTCTCATTTCCACGCTTTATTTAAGTTGGTGCCTCTGATTAATATACATTTTTCCAGTAGCTACTGTCTTGCTATTACCTCACTGTGTCTGTAGAGCAAAGTATGGAATTGAGAGTTCTAATGAACTCAAATAAAGAACTGCTTAACAAACTTTGCAAGAGTGGAGAGAGAGAGAGAGAGAGAAGGGGTGGATTTTTCACATTAAATGAAAGATTAAAGAGATCCATCCATGAGTTGCACAATTTCACAACTGATTCTAACTGAAATCAGGAATGCAACTAACCAACTCTGTGAACATTGCAGCTAACAAATTCTGTGAACTATAGACACTTTCATCAAATGACTATTATTCAGCTTTCTTTTGCTTCTCTGCTTTTTGTTTCTTCTACTCTTTCTTGATGTCAATAGTTTCCTTTTCCTTTCTCATCTGTCCCATTCTTCATTTAGTGATTCTTGCTCTTGATTTATAGGCTGATGTTTTGAAAACAAAAACTGACCCTTGCAACTGAAGCTAATTAAGTAGAATTACAAAAGCAATTAAATATGAAATTAAATGCATTAACCTAGTTCTTTATTTGGCTGATTGATTGAGAAGTAATAATCAATTTCTTAGTTGAGGTTATCTTTTTGTAGGCATGTTGCAGTTACATTTTAATGGTGTTTGATTTGAGTTGTTAAGTTTAATATTGTCATTATTGTTTATTGGATGCCGAAATTAATAATTTGAATATCAACTTTCATGTTATAAGAACTAATTATTTATTTGTTAGCCTAGTTTTGGATACGTGCGTTGCATGTATATACCATGCTATTTACTGCAAATTTTTAAACCAGTAAAAGTGTGATAAACAACAACAACAACAACAACAACCCAGTGAAATCCCACAACGTGAGGTCTGGGGAGGATAAAGTGTACGCAGACCTTACTCCTACCAAGGTAGGACGACTGTTTTCGAAAGACCCCCGGCTCAGTAAAAGCATAAAAAAAGGTCAGATAAGGATAAAAAGTTCAAAGCGATATGGGAAAGCAAATAACGAAAGCAATACAGATAAAATAGAGCAATCAAAGTACAGAAAGTAATAGCTAATAACATAAATCAGACCACAAGAAATTATGGTGCGCTAATGGCCTACTAATAAGGAAGAATAATGAGACTATGAACTAGCCTTCTACCCTAATGTGGGTCCTCCATACCCTCCTATCTAAGGTCATGTCCTCGGTAAGTTGTAACTGCGTCATGTCCTGTTTAATCACCTCTCCCCAATATTTCTTCGGCCTACCCCTACCTCTTCTGAAACCATCCATGGCCAACCTCTCAAACCTCCGCACTGAGGCATCTGTGTCTCTCCTCTTCACATGCCCAAACCATCTCAGTCGCATTTTCCGCATCTTGTCTTCCACCGAGGCCACTTCTACCTTGTCTCGAATAGCCTCATTTCTAATCTTGTCGCTCCTGGTATACCCACACATCTATCTCAACATTCTCATCTCGACAACTTTCATCTTTTGGATGTGAGAGACCTTAACTGGCCAACACTCCGCCCCATATAACATAGCCGGTCTAACCACCACTTTGTAGAACTTGCCCTTAAGTTGTGGTGGCACCTTCTTATCACATAGCACACCAGAAGCGAGCCTCCATTTCATCCACCCTGCCCCTATACGATGTGTGACATCATCGTCAATCTCCCCGCTGCCTTGCATGATAGACCTAAGGTACTTGAAACTACTTTTCTTTTGGATGGCCTAGTCATCAAGCCTAACTCCCGCGCCAACCTCCTGAGGTGTCTCACTGAACTTGCACTCCAAGTACTCTGTCTTGGACCTACTCAGCGTAAACCCTTTAGACTCCAAGATATGTCTCCAATCCTCCAACTTAGTGTCAACTCCGCTACGAGTCTCATCGATCAAGACTATGTCGTCCACGAAAAGCATACACCATGGCACCTCACCCTGAATTTGTCACGTCAATCCATCCATCACCAAGACAAATAAAAATGGACTAAGAGCTGATCCTTGATGCAACCCCATCACAACTGGGAAGTGCTCTGAGTCACCTCCGACTGTCCTTAACCTGGTTTTGGCGCCCTCATACATGTCCTTGATCACCCTAATGTATGGCACAGGTACTCCTTTAGCCTCCAAACATCTCCATAGTATCTCTCGTGGCACTTTATCGTAGGCCTTTTCTAGGTCGATGAATACCATATGCAAGTCCCTCTTCCTCTCCCTATACTGCTCCACCAGTCTCCTCATAAGATGGATGGCTTTTGTAGTTGAGCGTCCCGGCATAAATCTGAACTGGTTCTCTGAAATAGACACGTCTCTCCTCACCCTCATCTCCACTACTCTTTCCCATACTTTCATAGTATGACTTAGAAGCTTGATACCTCTATAGTTGTTGCAACTCTGGATATCCCCCTTATTTTTGATAGAGGGATCATTACGCTCGACCTCTATTCTTCGGGCATCGTTGTCGTCTTAAAGATGACATTAAATAACCTAGTCAGCCACTCCAAACCTACCGAGCTCGCGCTCTTCCAAAATTCCACAAGAATCTCGTCAGGTCCAGTCGCTCTTCCCCAGCGCATCCTACGAACAACACCCTTAACCTCCTCGACTGTAATACTCCTGCAACACCCAAAATCGTGACGCCTCCCTGTATGTTCCTAAAAGTGTGATATACTTATGAAATAATATTTGAGGGTTAAACTGTGCAGGTGCAATTAGCAAAATATGAAATAATATAAATTGATATATATTCCATCATAATCTAGTCGGGCCCTTCTCCGGACCCTGCGCATAGCGGGAGCTTAAGTGCACCGGGCTGCCCTTTTTTATTCCATCATAATCTATTAACTAAAATTATATAGTTGGATGACATTTGTGCTAATAAAGGGACATATAGATATTGATGATTATAATTTTAAACAAAGTAATAATATAACTGTGATAATTTTCATTCAAAAAATGATATAACGGTGATAATTGCTTGCCTAGAACTTTGATCTTTCTTCTCCAATTCTAAATATAAGAGCCGTCCTTTTTGTATTCCTACATCTTAGCTAGGAGAGAAAATTAAGGCTTTTGGCATGAATTCTGATATTGAAGAGAATAAAATTAGTTAACCTATGAAAGCAGTAATTTTTATTGGACCAGTAAGAACCTTAAGCTGAGAAAACAAGTGTTCATTGAATTATTTTCTAAGCGTCTGATGCTATGCATTCAAAAATTAAACATGATAGCGAATAAAAAAAGCTACCAAAACAACATAAAATTACATAGATAAACTCTACCTAGAATCCTAATTCTTGAATCCAATTCGATTGATCTCAATTTAGCATACACAAAAGTTAAAGAATTAAACTATATGAATAAGCATATTGTTAAGATCAAGGGACTTGTTCCATTATCAGTCTCATACTCTTTCACAAATGTGAATAAGCATACCGTTCAAATCTACTTACTTCTAGAAGAGTATGAAACTGACAAAAGGTGAAAGAGCTAACTGCATTATTATAAGACTTCAATTGAGAATACAAAAAGATTTTACCAGTGGTAAAGAAACTTCATGCATTATAACATTTTATATTTTCATATAAAGAGTATAAGAAAATTAATGACTCGATTTATTATAGAAGTAGTGGAGAGAATTGCTTTTAATGTGCCTACATTAATATGCTAATTTTTTCCCCTTAGTTTTATCAGAATGTATGATTCCATCTTTGTACAAAAATTTTATGGTAGTAATTTTCGCTTAAAGGGTAAAAAAATTGTTCAACTTTTCATGGACAATAAGATCATTCAACGTTTTTCCTTTTCTCACGTGTAATATGTTGATGGATAAAAATTAAAAAGATTGTATAAGAGTCCTAAAAAATTTGTAGCTGAGTAATAGA
Organism: Solanum dulcamara; assembly: GCF_947179165.1. Classification (NCBI taxonomy): domain Eukaryota; kingdom Viridiplantae; phylum Streptophyta; class Magnoliopsida; order Solanales; family Solanaceae; genus Solanum; species Solanum dulcamara. The sequence continues at coordinate 63,279,051 of NC_077244.1, read as the reverse complement.
TTAAGACTTTAAAAAGTAAGGATGGTGAATGCTGATCTTATGTAGCTAATTCAAAGGAAGAGCTTCTTTCTATATTAGTTATATATTTATCTTAAAGGTAACGTTGAGTAAAACAAAATAGATTCATTAGACACGGTTTTTTTTTCCGCAGCAATCTTTTAAAATTAAATCAACAATCAAAGAGAAAGTGAAACTAATCATCTAACTATTATGCTCTGCAAAAAACGCATTCTTGCATTCCGTTTTACAAAGAAAATAATTTAAGTAATGCTCTAAATTTACAAGAATACAAAAGAAGTAAGAGTATAACAGAATTAAGAAATAAAACAATGAAAAATGAAGCACTTAATCTTCAAGAATCACATCAGAAGTCTAATAAAGTTTTATCAACTTGCTTAATTCAATTGTAATGGCCATTGCTATTCAACTTCCAATCAACATCTTAGCACAAACATTTGACATAAATCTCTCTTTCGGCATTGTTTCAATGACCCTAAAAATCACCGAGGCAAAATTTATTGCAGCGGTCACTATATCAAACCTTATAGGCCCCTTCAAGTGCACTTACCACTAACAAAATAACAATTCCTTGCAAAAAAAGGGAAGCTTGATTATTAGTATTAATAATTTAGTGTTCATTTTATAAAGCTCTGTGTAACAGAAATATTGTCGTTTTCCTCTGTAGAAAGTTACTCAATTGATTTGCTAGAGAAATAGATTACTGTTATAATTTATCAATCTAATAAATCAAGTTACAGGTGGATTGAATGTTAAAATAGACCAACTAAACATTAAGAAAGAAAAATAAATTTAATTATCTTACAAAATAAGTATTCTATTAAAAATGAAAAGGAACCTTTGATTGCCAAAACTCCATCGAACTTTATAATTATTATTTTTTATGACAAGGGAACCCACAGCCGCTACCCTTTGGATGTGCACATGTTAAACTCCACTCTTGTGCAATAACTCTCAAGTCACACAAGAGACGTAAACTGCATTAGACAAGCCCCGTGCGACGAGTTTGACTGTGAAGACTAACCCCTTGCGATGGCAAGGGGTTTCGAACTTGAGACCTCCATTATGGAAGTTCCTAGCCAAATCATCTGAGCCACCCCGAAGAGTTCAAACTTTATAATTGTAACTTTGTTATTCTGATAGTGTTTATGAATTGTCCTGGATAAACATCTTGTAGAAGAAATATCAAGTTCTAATAAAAAAAATGTAAGGAGGAAATGATATTCTCTGAAAGAACATAAATGAGAAACTCATTATTTCCCAAAATGTCCTCCACATTAAAAAAGGTCATTGCTATACAAGTAATGATCTTCCACGTGATATGAAGAGACATCTTATTATTTAAAAAGTGATACACTATTTCAGATTTGTTAAAAGATATTAAAAACGTAATAAAAGTTATCTAAATACCATGATTACTTTTTGAAGAAGTGATTTCAAGAAGTAACATCATACGCAACTAAGCAACTCCAAGACATTGAAAAATATTATTAAAGGAGCATTGTTTCTCACTTCCAAGAAGGATCAGATATAACTAGTATTTATAGTCCTAACTAATAGACCCTTGTGATCCCAAATAGCCGTTATTAAGACTAAGAAACTTAAAAGCATAATACCTTTCACATTCTTCTACATTATTATGAGATTTGACCTTTACATGATCAATAATTAGAAGAAGCCTAAGCATCATATCTTGTCATCTAGCTATGTGACCTACTTAATTACCAGTATGTTGATTCATTGTACCACACTATGTATAGGCATATTTATCTGTATTAGAATTAGCAAAAATGCATTGTAATTTTAATTTTAGGTGGAGGGTAAAATGGTCGTTCAATATTTAATGGACTTTTTGGTAATTCAACTTAGGGTTCCACTTTTTGAATAGTATGATGATAACTTCTATTTTCTGTAAATTGTGCGCTTTACTTTGAAGAACTAGGACTGCTAAAGACTCAGGAGTCTTGTCGTGTATTGTACTCTCCCCCCAAGACATGATTTCATCAATCTGGCATTTATTTGGACCTTACAAGATTAACTACATTTTTACTGAAATTTAGGGTGATGATTTGGGTGGCTTGGATATTAATGCACTCGAAGAGCTGCAAAGCCTTCATGTTGAGGCCATCACCAAGATTTGTCGTGCAAAGGTTAGAGCGCTCCCTGCACTAAATTTATTAATTGACAGGCTGAATAGGAAATCTTCTGTTTTCCACTTTATTTGTGGTTCTTTTAAGAATCTTTAGATCAATTATTCCTCTATGTTACTCATGCTGTCTTGCAAGCATTACCATCTAAACTTGCATCTACTGGGAAGTATAGAGGATGCTTTTGAGTCGTAGGAATATATGCTCTATCAAAAAAGACAGTCGTAGATAATCTGTCTAATGATTATATGGTTATTTAGTGAACTACACTTCAGGGACACTACTTTGATACTCTCAGTATTAGGTTCTTTAGATAGGAACCTCCTCAGCAAGTCAAATATGTGAAAGTTCAATAAATAACTAAGTGAGAACTGTCTGCATGCCTGTGGAACAACCTCATGGATTGACATCTGTAGGATACATGAACAGTTCTACATAAAATGTGATTTTCAGGGTTGAAAGATTAATGCAGTTTTTGGCATCCTCATAATCCATCTTTGAAAGTTCTCTCCAAGACTTGGCTTGTAGATTTGCAGTGTAGCTGGGAGCTAATTTGTTCATTACTTAAGATGGTTTCAGCTTGACTGTTGAAATGTTGTGCAGAATACATTGATTCATGTGTTTTTACTGTTTAACTGAAGGTTAAAACTTATTTATTTCACTACTTAATGGTTATTGTTGTCTAGAAAAATGTGTTATTGTGCAGTAACTCAACAACAATATACCCAATGTAATTCCACAAGTAGGGTCTAGGGAGGGTGGTATAAACACAACCTTACCCTCCCTACCTTGTGAAAGTAGAGAGGTTGTTTTCGGAAGACCTTCGGCTCAAGAATGTGCAAGGATTTGTAGTTCCTTTTATTTTTTATCTTTCTGTGAGGGTTTGATCGCATTGAGCAGAAGTCTACATTCATTAGATTATTATGTCGTGGAACTTGGCCAGCTGATCCATCATCTTTCCAGGAAGTTGGAATCATTGAAGCTACAGTTGCTTCAGATGAGGGTATCAAATTTTCTTATGATATACATGTCCTAGAAAGTTCGGCCTTCCATGAGCAATATAATAGAACTTACTACGCATTTATATCGAGAATGTCCGATTGTCTTTATTGGTTCAGCCTTCCATGAGCAATATAATAGAACTTAGTACGCATTTATATCGAGGATGTCCGATTGGTCTTTATTGGTGTGTGGTATTAGGGGTAGATGAATTGGCATGTTGTCTTAGGTTGTTGAGACAATTAGTATTTTCTTCTCAGCATATTCAAATGGCCTTCTCCAAGTACATTGGCTTAACTCTTGTTTTCCCCTCAGGATCTGAAAGGGGGGTCAAATATTTTACATGGAATATTTTGCTGTAACTGAAAAAACCTTTTAAAACAATTTAATTATTATTAATTTTTTTATATTTTTGCACCTGGGACTCACATTGACATTTATCTTTGAATATGCAGTGCTTGATTGATGTTTTATAGCATTTCACTTAGGAGTTCCTGAACTCTCTGACATCTAAGGTGAGCTTGCCACAGCTCAAGCAAATATACTTTCTTAGAGTATTATTCTCCAACGGGCTGATGCTCTTACTCTGGAGATAGATATGTCATTTGGTCCCTATGATTAATTGAGTAAATGCATAGGTAAAGATAATAACATAATTTAAAACCCTCTATTCATGAAAATGAATTGCTTTTTTAATCTATGGAAGTTTGATTTCTTTTTCGATTCTTTGTTAACATAACCCTTAAATGTGCTTAGCTAAGGTTGGTCTCCAGCTTTTATTTCCAGAGTACCGAATATAGTAGACCGGAAAGATTATCTTCATCTCTGGGCTGTTCAGAAATGCATTCTTCCCTTGTGCGTGAATCTCTCTGATATTTTATAAAAAGTAAAATTCAGATATCCAAAAACTACTCAACTAGATCAAGTGTACTAAAAATTGCAATTTTCTTTATATCAAAATGGCAAAAGAAAACATATTAAATGAAAATGAAAATTTACTTTGTAAGGATCTCGAGAAGCCAAAAATGTGGAAGACAACACTAGTATTATTTATTTAAAAGATGAATTCTGTGTTTCAACACTACTCTAATACCTCACTCTGTGATTTCATTGTTAAATTTCCAAATTGCCGTTTTGAGTGTACAACTTCATTTTATTATATGTTAATGTTACCCTCAAGAAATTGTTTCAAATATATCTACTATGTAGTTTCCATTTCTGACAGGTATTACGCCAATTGCATCAACTCGTAGTAGCAGCAGATACAACCGGGGGCCCAAAGTGTATATCTAACTGAAAGATTCAAAGCTAGGAGATGATCTTTTGACGTGCGCTAATCCTGTACTATTGTATGTATTTGGGATAAACTCGATTACTTTGGTGTAGGTCATAAGGAACATTTCAGTAATATATTTGTATTCTCAATGACTGGTCAATTATACTTGTTACTCTAAACATTTACAGAAAATGGCATCAAAGCCACATTAGCATCTCACTTCGTCACCTTATTTCTGGCCTTCTGCTTCAAAGAGTCAAACTTTGCAGGACATATCCCTTTCGTATATGCCTATGTTGGTAGGGTATGCATCATAATATTCCTCCCCATAATCATGACTGGTGCTGTTCATGAAAAGAAAAAGGTTATGCTGAGTAGCGTACTATCCCCGTAATGTGAATAGCAAGAAAATGTACAATAGAGTTTATGAAGTCTACGGTAGTTTGTTGCAGTTTGTTGGAAGCCATCCAATCTGTTTTCTCTCATTATCGTATATCACCATTTTGTCTAGTAGAGAAATATCTGTCAGTGAAAAGAACGAACAGAATTAGAAAGATCAAGTGCACAAACAACTTGGACACAAAATTCTTCTCAAAAACTAGTGCTCTCCTTGATTATTTGTGCAGATTAAGAACTGAAGTTTCTCTTCATTTTGTCAAATACTTCTCCATCATTATTTTTAAACATTATGACAAAGCAACCCTGCAAGCAAGTACTTTTAACAGGCCACTGTCTCTAGGACTGACTGATTTTGTGAATGTATTATTTTAAGCAGCACTTTCGTACCTCCAATCAGATTATAATTTCCTAATCCAACTTCTGCACCATTCAGTATGCCCAGGCATACATTACCATGCTCCTGAGAGAACACCAGCAAAAATCAGTCTTTGATATCGTCCAACCATAGTTTAATGCCTAGGGAACAGTTGAAAAGGTACTTACAGTAAGAATAAGATAAGCCTCAGGCAGAAGCTGAAACTCAACATTCTTGGCTTTCATGAAACTCAGTGTAAATGGCTTGAAGTAGATTGTGGCGTCATTAACAGATTTGAAGGATTTGGAGCCACTCCAGCAGACGGGAAGGCTTTTGTCATCCGCTGCATCAGTCAGCTGCTTTGCATTTATGTTTTTCTTTATCTGAAGACAGATTATTATTAGAGAACTGGAAAAAATCAAGCATTTAGGACTATAACAACACTTCCCCAACTTACTGAAGATAGCAAAATATCATAAGCTTTTGAACTAAAGTAACTGAAGGTACTTCCACTGTCAAAAATAATTGGAAGACCCTTGACTCCTGTGGCCTGCCGGTCAAATAAGAGCTCTGCTGGTCCCAAAGAGTAGTGCTTTCTGAAATAATAGAAACGCATCAACATTTTATTCAGAAGTTCCAAAGCTTGGGATACTATAACATAGTGGAGGACATACTCCGAATATGTTTTCTCTATTGGTCTCCAAGCAATTCCAGAAGAGGGAAGAACATCATCACCGAAGAAAAGATACCCTCCACCTTGCCCACTTAAACAGTGACCCACTACATTTCTGATAAGACCCAAGCCACTCAATTGTGATACGATGCTTGATTTTCCATTGCCAAGACCAAGAATTCCATCCGTAAAAGGTGTATGAGTAGAAGCTGGCACTTCTTGACTGTAACCACAACTGTAGAATATCACTTAATTCAGTTTTTTTGGCAAGTCAAAAAGTCACTGATTAACACCAACTTGGTGTCAAAGGGTACGTAAGACGACTCAATCAGGAGCTCATAAATTAAAAGCATCGGATATTTAATAATGAACAAGTGAAAGAAACAGAAAGGCCTCTCGAGTCAATTTTTAAGGTCAACTACAAGTACTGTAATTATATGTTTCTCACCCAAATATTAGATGAGGAGCAACAATGCTACCATTGGTGAATGTTAGTGGAAATGTGTCTTTGACCAGCACTCCCAAGGATGAACCATTATCTGCATACGCAACCTCATAGTCGCATTGCTCATTAGGGTCATGACAAGGATGGTTCTCGGGCCAGTGAAGGGATGTGCATACAGGATCCTTACATGTGACAACATTGTTATGTGGTTTGTAAAGATGGTGAGGGGCCTGCAAGGTGCATATTCTAGATATTAAGACAAACATAGACTAATGCTTCAGGGTTGAACATGATTTGATATCATGGTATACAAAGATCAGATAAATTGATGATCTTTCAGGCAAAGATTTAAGTTATAGACAAGGAAAAGGGAGTAATTTACCGGGGTGCATTTTGCACAAGGTGCATCACACTGCAGCCAAGTTAGGTCACTACCAGTGTCTATATCAAGAAAGTAAGGTTTGGGGGGTTGGCCAACCTCAAGGGTCACCTGATAATACCTGCACGTAAAGAGACCACCTTGATTTACAAGAAAGAACAGGTATAGAAAATTTGAGAGTATTTCAAAGTTTTGAATAGAGAAAAAAAATAAACGTCTGATCTTGAAACATACAGATAATCCTCTTTTTTGGTCTTTTTATGATGGAGGTGTCTGGGCAGCTAATATGCACCAACACTTAAACACGGAGAATAAATGACTTTAGCCTTCTTTTTTTTCCTTATTTGAGATTTGAACCTTGGTGTTCCATGGTAGATTGGTGCTTATAGATAATAATATCTTCCTTAATTTAGAATTTGCACCCTCTGCTAGTAAGACCTTATAAAATTACATGTTGATAAAGTTACTTGGTCATGTAAACAAGAAAAATGCCCACACTTAGCACTCTTCTGGAAGCTTCAAATCAGTCACAAGACTCACAACTATCCCTGCAGCTCTTGTACTTTCCTTTAATTTCCTTTCATATAGCTAAGATTTAGAACTCTTATTGCGAAGTAGGACATTGTACTAGATAATAATACCATTTGAATGATATCAGAATCCTCTTCTTCTCTAACCCCAATTCCCAGATCCACACACACACACAATTTCTACCCTATCAGCAAACCATAAAAGCATGTTAATTGACCTGCCAATTATCGAAAGGAGGAGGAAACAAAAAGAGTTAACTAAAGCAGTACAAAACAAAACCAGTGATTAAATGGCCCTTCCCTTTGAAAAGCACAATTAGATACCTTATCACTAAACAAACATCCATCACTAATTAGTACTACATAGAACCCTTCAAGAATTGGTGAATTTCAATCAAGAATAAACAAAGCTCACTGACAATCAAAATCCCCAAATTAATGAAAACACAATAGATGATAGTTTAGAAGAAAAAAATGATATTACAACACAACCTTTCAAGAATTAATCAAATTTTAGAAAGAAAAAGAGGAATACCCATTAGGATATACATTTCCAGCTAAAGGGAACACAAGAGAGGAACCATATTTTAACTGCTTCTTCCATATTGGAAGATTAAAAGCACAGAAACAGCTTTCCAGTAGTAGCAAAAAGTGAAACACCAACACCATCACTTTGATGGTCATTTTGGAACAAGAGCACGAAAATCCAAAAGGGGTTGCACCAAAATCCAACAGCATCACTTTCATGGTGATTTTGGAACAAAATCCAGATAAGAAGGCACTTTCTTGATCTCCAAAAGCTAAGAAAAAAGTTCAATTCATGCCAAGTATAAAGAGTTCATTTAACTGCACAACCACTTCAAAAATTTTAAAGTGGAAATATGTCTCATTATATATAATCTCCTTAAGTATAAAATAAAATAAAAACTAAAAATATAAATATGCCTTATGAATTTGGACAAAGAAAGTAGCATATTATTCTTATATTCCCTCGGTGTCATTTTAATTCATTTGATTTGATATGATATTTAAGAGACAAAAAATTAAACTTATGGTTTAATACAATTTTTATATATTTATATTTTTGTAAATCATTTCTTAAAAAAGAAGAATTTTAAAATTAAATTATTTTTAATTATAGTAAATTGACATTATTTTTCTTTGTGTTTTTTTATATTAGTAATCTCTCAGTCCAAAATAAGTTTTTGCAAAAGAAAAATTATCCCAAAAAAGTATTACTCCAAAAATTTAAGATAAAAATAATAATTGTTTTTAATTATAAAAGGATAAATTGATACTTAGTTTGGATGAATTTATTTACTTAATTCTCAAAAATGTATAATAAATAAGGATAATTTAATAAATTATATTAAATATTTTTTAAAAACCATGAAATAAATTTTAAAAAAATACTTAATTTGAGATGATTGAAGTATAAATAAAATAAAATAAAATAAGGTAAAGGGAGCATGTTTGCAATAATATTGAATAGGATTGGGTTAATGTTTGTGATATTAATTGGTGAGCCACATCCTCAACTTGGAGAGGTTTGTGAATTGTGGCTGAGTGAACATCTTCGTATTCACGCTATACGATGGCACAGATAATTTGTCACTTTCCCATCTACGTAAAAACAACAAACATGCTCAATATCGTATGTGGGGTATGAAAAAAAGATTGTTTTCGATAGATTCTCAATTTATAAAAGTTATTATATATATGTGCTTGTGTTAGTATGGGTTTAATATGTGTTATTTTTTTATTTTAATTTATGTGGCATAAATAGAATTTAAAGAGTCAATATAGAATTTAGAGAATTGATTAATTTTAATATGATTTTTAAATATTTTAAATTGTTAATTATTGTGATTTATATTATTTTTACGATATTTTCGAACAATATATGTTACTCATCTATCCCTATTTATGCGGCACTTATTCGAGAGTCAATCAAACTTTTTATATATTTTTAAATATTTTAAGTTGTTAATTATCGTGATTTATAGTATTTTTTACGTAGTTTTAAAATAATATATATTACTCTATTTGTCCCAATAAATGTAGCACAGATACACTTTGATTTTTTAAATATTTTTAAAATTATTTTAAGTTATCAATTATCATGATTAAATAAGATAAAAATTAAAATGGAAGAACCACTGAAAATTATAGATATATCCTCAAGCTGCTCAAGCAAGCATGTCAACCTACAGCCTGCTTGAGCAGCGGAAGGCACAATTCTGTCGTTTTCAAATTGAATAATATATGTTACTTAGTTTGTCCCATTTTATGTGACACCAATAGATAATTTCGAGAATCAATCGAATTTTTTTATGTTTTTAAAAATATTTTAAGCTGCCAATTATCATGATCTATAGTATTTTTTGGCAATTTTTAAATATATAAAAAATTGAAATATAAGACAAACAAATTAAAACAAAAAAAACCACAAAACAATTACAAATATATCTTCAATCTGCTCAAGCAGGCATGTCGACCTACTGCCTGCTTGAGCAGCTTAACTCCCTCTTATTATATAAGAGAATTTTTTCATACTAGGTTTGAAAAAAAATGTAAGAATAAAAAGTTATGATGAAAATATAAATAACAAAATAGTGAAGATAACCAAAATAAAATAAACAACATTAGAAATAAAATGGAAAAATAACATAATGATAGCACAATAATAATAATAATAATGGTAAGGGGATAAATAGGTGTTCTTGACTAGAAATCGTGATCTATCATTGATGGAAAGAGAGAAAACGTTAGACTATATATTAATCATCTATTTTAATCCTTAATATTTCATGTTCTCCTATCGAAGATCATATCATCGGTGTGCTAAAGATATGGCATGTAATTCTATCTAGTTATCATTTTTTAATTTTTCTTCGATCTACCTCCTACTCTTCTCAAACCTTTCATTGTCAACCTCTTCACTAAGGCATATGTGCTCATCCTATTTGCATGTCCGAATCATCTCAAACTCACTTCCCGCACTTGTCCACTAAGGAGGCTACTATCACCTTGTTTGTACGTCTTCGTTCGTAATCTTGTCACTCCGATCCTTGTATGTTCACACATCCATTATTTAAGCATCCTGGTCTCCACTATTTATCCTCATTTTTTGAATGTACGGATTCTTGACTGACCAACACTCCATCTCGTATAATATAGTCAGTCTAACAATCACTCTATAGAAATTAATTAATTATCGGTCTTTAAGTCGTGGTGACACATTATTCTTTATTTCATCTATTTGGCTTCAATAGGATGTGTGACATTCTTATTGATCTTTCCATTTTCTTGGATTATAGATGCAAGATATTTGAAGCTTCCTCTCTTTGATATCACTAATGTAATAAATCATCTCCTTCCCATTTATCTGTTGTGATGTGATACTAAACTCGCACTCTATATACTTTATTCTAATCTTGATCAATGAGATCTAAAAAAAATTAAGATGTATTAATTTTTACTTTGCGAAGATAGAGAGCCTTTATTGGATATTAATATGAAAATGAAGTCACCGTTTGTTATAACGTGAAAACGGATCCTCTCTAGAAAAGCTTGCAAGGTCATAACTTACAGCTTTTGCTGTAAATTTACATAATTATGACTACTCTTAATTAGATAATGCTCTCTCCGGCCGTTTCATTTTGCTTAATCTGTTTGACTTCATATTTTTTCCGACCGATTATAATAAATTGAATGATAATTTTATTATATCATCTTTTAAATTAGAGGCGTTTTAAAAATTTTGAGACGATGAATTTATTATGATAAAAGAGTGAATTTAAGATATAAATTTGACCGATTTGACCTAAAATTGTCTAATTACACTCTTTTATTTATCATATTTTTCATTACTTTCATCCATTTCAAAAAAATTCATAAATCTTTTATTTTCATTCGAATACATTAATTCAGTAATTCGGATACATTAATTCAGTAGTCCGAATATATTCATAAATTATCTTTATGTTCAATGTATCATGCTTTAAATGTTACCTGTTGATACATAAAATCCTAATTAATGTATCTGGATTACTGAATTAATGCATCCGAAATTCTGGATTATTAAATTAATGTATCTGGATTATCTTATTTTTAAGGAATTTCTGTAAATTGAAAAAAAGTAGGGAAAAATGGTAATTAGTCCTTTACACTATGTGATTTATGTAAGTTTTACTTAAGTTTTTATTATTAAATTCGTTAAACTTTTAAAATTATAGGTTCAAAATTAATTCTTATCTTTTAAAATAGCATTTTCAAAAAATATATGTATGTATTTATATTTTGGGTCGAAAATATTGAGATCGATTGAACTCATTGTATCTTATATCTTCTACTATTACTAGTTTTGATACACACATTTGATTTAATTTTATAAAATTTTACCGTGGTAAAAAAATATTAGAAATTTTCAATATGACATACTTGAAAATTTTGAAAAAGAATTAAAGAAAACATCATCAATTAAAACGCAAAAAGTTCTATCAATAACCATTTAAAAAGGCATTACAATTTTAGAAAGAAATAAAAATAAGATAGATATAAGATTTAAATTTTTAACCTCACGTAAAAAGGTGCATCTAATCATCATCGCCTTATATGACACTTCAAGCATGAGTTCACACATCTATATTTATATATATATATTAAAAATAACAATATTGTATATGTTCTAAGGAGGAGAGCATATGTTCACGCAAACTTGGTGACCCCCCCTCCCCCCCCCCCCCCCCGATATGGCTCAACTTTGTATATAATAAATTCAATGTTTTGGAGAATTACTGTAGTTAATAACAAGAATGTGTTAGGAATTAAGTGATAAATTATCTTTTAATTTTCTAAATAGTATAAGTAAAAGTGAACATCTACTTTAGTACAACAAACAAGTAAAAATTGATGGAGGGACTAGTATTTATGTTGTTATTTAGTGATAAAAATAGTATTGAAAATAATGATTTTTTTCTTAATTTACTAAAATAAAAAAATAAAAAAATTATTTTTAATATAAGGGCTAAATAAAATAATTTGAAAGTAGTATAAGCAATTTTTTTCCTACTACTATTAAGGGAGTATTGGCATGCCAAATCAAAAAATGATTTGTTTCATTTTCCAACCATAAAACCTCCAAACTTGCCGAGCAAAACTTACTTTAATACTTTAATTATACTGATGTTTAAATATCATCTTTAATAATTTTCAAGTGAATTAAATATTACTCTAAAATTATTATATCATTCTCACCTGTCATGTCATCTCGATGTAGGTGCCAAAATGTAGCCATATCAGTACCACATCATTATTTTATTATTTTTTTTATTTATTCTTTAATACTTCATAAAATTAATATACACTAACTAATTAATTAAAATACATTTTCTAAAATAAAAATTTTAAATATGGATTCATTTTTATTCCCCCCTCCCAACCCTGCATCCACCCCCTAATTTCTTTCTCCTTCCTTCCTCACCATTTCTACCCTCTACTGTTCTTTTTTTTCCCCTCTTCATATTTTCCGGCATGCTCCACCGCCACACCACCACCCAAACCCCCTTCACCATTTGGAGCTCCACCACCAGATCCCCAATCGAACCAGATCCCAAAACAACAAGTAATAATCAGTGACAATGATTATTTATCTAAATTTATCCTTATCGTTATATAAATTATCCGATCAAATTTATTCCTCTCTCAATATCATTCTAGAAATAGTGACAATGATATCACATTGTACACACTTGAAACACACATTTCTTGTTTTCTTTATTTTTCTTACCTTCATCTTTTAATATATTATATTTTCTGTTAGATTGATTTTACAATGTCTTCAAATATACTATAGTACTTCTTCTGTTCCCTTTTATTTGTCAAATTTTAACTTAACACACCTATTAAGAAATCAATGATTGATATAGTGAGTTTACTATTTCACCCTTATTAATCACTAAAGTCATAATCAAAATTTCAAAACATTTTGGTACTCTGAGTCTATAAATGAATTGATCATTTAAGATTTCAAGAAATTCTACATATTCCAAAGATATTAACTTTCTAATAAATTGAGGGTATAATAGGTAAAAAAAAAATTATATTTTCTTGATTTGTCAAATTTGATAAGTAAAAAAAAAAATCAAATTAAAAATTTTTTGACAAGTAAAAATGAACAGAAAAGTACCCTTTTTCACAGGGACGTATAACAAGATATAGTGTCTATTAGCATGGAGGAAATACTCACGATTCGATCATGTGCACAATGAATTTCATGGACAATTCAATGGTTAAAATTTGTGTGATATACATTCGAATCGATTTGTAGGATTTCATATAGGATGTATATGTGTACTTGTTCAACTTTATATGAATCTAAATGCATATATGTACATATTTGAAATTGAAGAGCATAAATAACAGTTAAAATTAAATTAAAAAGCACATTTATATATTATGCTAATATATAACCACTCTAAGAGTCATATAGTAGAATTACAGTATACCCTACCATCACACAAAAGTACTACTTTTTTTTTTTTTATAGTAATATGATAATGCTCAATGTGATTCGTTAAGCTCAAGTTCTAATATTTCTTACCTGCATAGAAATAAAATAAATTAGTTTTTTATCTGTTCAAAATTTATAAAAATAAATTATTAATTAAATTCAACAGATTTATTATATCATGTGAAGTAGGGGCAAATTCTCTGGTGAATATGAATATTACTAGTGATGTCATCAAGTTTACAATTAATTTTCATGAACTACATCGATGTAATTTTTATTTAGATACTTAAATTTATAATTTTTTCCAATTGACCATTTTAACATATGATTAAGTGCTACTATTGGACATTTTTTGACTCAAATAAAAAAAAATTGTGCATGTTTTCAATCGCCTAGTATATAGGTAAGTTAATCATGTAAAATATTTCATCTCATTTAATTATATGCATCAACCTCAATCATAACATGTTTGAGGCTTTGTGAGACTAATGTTTATGTACAAGAGAGGATCTACGGGGCGTGAGGGGTTCACCCGAACGCCCTTGGCAAAAAATTATATTGTATTCATATAATATATTTTTTGTATTTACGTACATATATTAGATTTGAACCTCCTAAAAAATAAATGAAACACAACTCAGTTGTATAAGACTTTCCAAACATATCTTTGTGTCCAGAGTATGAATCTCACCAACTACATTATTTTTTACATTTAACCTTTTTTTATTTTTCAAACACCCTGAATAAAAATTTTAAATCTGCCATTATTTATATATAGCTAATAAAAACACTTTATTATGTTCATGTGTTAATCACAATGAATTGTAATTTCAAATGTTTAAACAAAAGTTACCAAAGGTTGTCAATGCGTTCTATATACCATTAATTTTCCACTTCTAGCTGAGTAATTAGAAATTGAATGTTCACTTGGATATATAGAATTTATAATTAATAGACTATTCGTTTAATAAAATATTGTTATTCAAAATCCATTTTGACTTATGGGGTACTTTTAAGCATTAAATACGATTTTTTTTAAAAGATAGGTATAAGGATTTTTTATAAATAAGTATTCAGGAGTTATAGAAAAAAATGCAAAATATTGAAATTAAAAATAAGCTAATGAGTTTAGTTAGAAAATATCGACAAGCAGATCTTTTCTATCAAAATGATTCAAATGTCATTAAAGTTTGTAGTGCAAAAACTAAGATGATTTTTACAAGATTAAAAGTTTTAAATTGATTCAAATACAAATTATGAAATAATTTATATTTTAAAAAGTTGCTCAAGTTTAGGTTGACATTACTAGATTTGAATTAAAAGTACGCTTAGAGTTGACTTTTGAAGAAAATGCCTGGCCTCCCCCCAAAAAATAAGATGATTTTATAAGATTAAAAGTTTTAAATTGATTCAAATATAAATTGCATATAAGCTTAGGTTGACATTACTAAACTTGGGTTAAAAGTAAGATTAGGCCTGATTTTTGAAGAAAATGTTTGGTTGATAGACACTTATACCTGCACGAAATATTATTCTCGACATCTAATTTAATTCATTTTCATCCAAACGTCAAAACATATTCTAAATTACTATTTTAAATATCATTGGTCGTACATGTCTCTCAATCACGTTGTGAAACACATTGATATTAATATTATGTAAGAATGTCATGTTATTATTTATTTTTATTAAATTATGCACTTAGTAGAATCTCAAATTCATCTCCATTCTCATTATTTTTCTTCCTCCCACAATTAGAGGCATAACCACCTTGGGTTCGGGGGTTCATTTGAACCTTTTTCGTCGAAAAATTATACTATTTATATGTGATTAAAATAATTTTTTACTTATATATGTAGATGTCGAACCCCTTTCAACTAATTTATGTGTCTATCTTCAGACTTCGAACCCTCTTAATGAAAATTCTGTCACTGTTCACTGCCACTACCAACACACTACCATCCACCTATAACGACGTCAATGATAGTGCTGAGAAATTGATGTACAAATAGTACTAGTTAAAATTATATTTATAAAAATAGTTACAAATAATACGGGAGAAGGCTTTATAGGCAACAAAGTGAGTGTCAATGAAACATATGTCGTCAATTGAGTTCTTGTTTGGATCGGAGATTGTACTAAGAAAGTAGATAAACTAATATTAATGATAATCAGAGAAGTTTTTTAAGGAGAAAGATGGTAAAAGAGTGTTGTTCAATGGTAAATGAATGAATCAGGGTGATGGAATAATTATTTAGTGGAAAAGCGTTTCTTGATGCTCATAAAATGATAGTCGTTACTATTATAAAAGATGATAAAAAATAACTCAATAATAAAAACCTTACAGTTAAGATAATGCTTTGTGATGGTTATGAAAATAATGAAATAATATTTAAAAGTTGTTTTATTTATGTACATGTTGCTATGTAATGCAAAATCAATGAGTATTTGTTATGTTATTTTGTGATGACACCAAAAGGAAGCTAAGATGAGTGAGTTTGGTTAAGAGTTGATATGCTTTTTTTTGATTTAATTCTACTGGATAAAAATAGTTAAGGCTTTATTGGTATTTGTGACAGAAAGAAGTTATAATGATAAATCAGATCATTTTAAGCTTTTCATTGTTCAATTATAAAAAAATAAGAAGAAAAAATTATGAAAAATACATATTTTTATTTTTACAGTCTTTGATTTTAGAGATCGCTTCGTAAATTGAGATTTTGAATAAGTTCTGGTATTTGAATAAAAATTCGCAAAGTTAGAGGGACGGAAACAGAATTTGAAGCAGGTACAAGTGTCTTTTTGCCAAGTATTAAGGACTGAAAAAATAACATTACCTTTACGTTACTCTCTTTTTCCTCACCCTCTGATTGAGCGCGTGCATTGACACGGCTACCTTAAAAACAAATTAATTAATTGTTGAAAAACACAGCTGCGAAATTCCAAAAAAAGAGCTCAAAATTATCATCGAAGCATCAGAGAGACAATCCCCCTTTCCCCATTTTCCTCTCTCCCTCTCTCTGTTTCTCTCTCTAAAACAACCAATCTCAGACCCCACAAATCTCTCCTTTAAACCCCTCTTCCTCAGGAGCCCAAAAACCCAATTTCTCTCAGCAATGCCAGCTTCCTCCTCAGGTGCACACAAAAAACCTTTTCATTTTGTTCATAAATATGTCTAGTTTCATTTTTTTTTATGAATGAATTTTTGAATTTGATTTGAAAAAAATGGTTGATTTTTGTGGTAGAATTTCATGGATCCATGTGTTGGGAATTGAAATAGACGAAGCTAACTAGTTGTTGTTGTTGTTGTTGTTGTAGAGACGAGGAATAGATGGAGGAAGCGAAAACGGGAGCCTTTAATTTCGAGGAAATCCAAGACCCAACATGAAGATGACGGGTTTGAAGATGAAGAGGATGAGGAAGACATTGACCAGCAGCAGGAGATGGAAGATGACCATCAAAACCCTAACAATTCATTGGATCGAAGTTACTCTGTTGAGTTGGTGTCAGAAAGTAGGGAACGGATTAGTGAGTTTCCTTTGGTAGTGAGACGAGCTGTAAACCGGCCTCATTCATCTGTGCTCAATATTGTAGCAACAGAGAAGGCTGGGCTGAGTGGGGAGAGCAGGCAAAATGGGGTGGTTTTGGAAAACATATCGTATGGGCAGCTTCAGGCGCTTTCAGCTGTGCCCGCAGATAGTCACTCTTTGTTGACTGAGGAAAGAGGAGGAGAAGGTAGTGGGAGTGGTTCATATGTCATTTCTCCTCCACAGATATTACCGGGTCGCGGTGTCATTAAGCATTATGGTAGTGCAGGTCGAATCCATGTTGTTCCAATGCACGCAGGTACTCATACAATGTGCTTATAGAGATATTTTGTGGCATATCATCTCCGTAGTTGATGGAGCCTTTGTGTGCTTTTAAGTAGCAAAATACGTGTTTGCTGGTGAATAATGATTTTGAGCAAGAAAGGATAGACTATGAGTTAGAGTGGTATGTGTAAGATCTGTAGTATGCATTCCTTTTTGGCATTCTGAAAAGGTCAACTGTTGGAAGTTTCTTAATTGTACAGTAGAAGTCTGCATTTTCTGTCAGGACTTAAACTAATTCTGGGAAATAAGGTAGTTGCAAAGTCCAATGATATCATTATTATTATTATTATTATTATTATTATTATTATTATTATTATTATTATTATTATTATTATTATTATTATTATTATTATTATTATTATTATTATTATTATTATTATTATTATTATTTCGAACAGCGATTATGATCATTGGATTTAATTACTTCCTAATTTGTTGAAATTTAAGAGATGAATCAATCTTTGACCTTAGTATCTAGGTTAATTGCCGGTGATTCTATCAAATCAGTATGCCTTCTGGCAATGGGACCTTAAAGAGGTATGTTATAGACACTGTTGTGAATATATGAATCCCTTTCCACTTTCTTTTGATTATTGCTGTCCTTCTAGTTCAAAGATAACGTTCTTCACCAGGAGTGTATTTTATAGAATATTTGATAGGTCAGAAGAGGTGTATGTGATATCTCACAGGAAAATATGAATCTATATTAGTTATTAGCTGAGCAAACAAGAACTTGGAATCCTCTTTTGTACTTTACTGTCCTAGTCTAATGTTGATGGCATACTTGTGAAATAAATGCTAGAGGAAACTTACTGAACTAAAGACTTTTTTTGGTCCAACTGAACTAAAGACGTGAATTCTAAGATTTGCATGTGTTGAGTACCAGAGTAAACTCATTTTACTTGGAATCCTAGGATTAACATCTGCCATTTTCTATCAATTTTTTTTTTTTGCATGGGCTTTACCAAATTAAATATGCTGTCCTAAAAGGTTAAAACAATAACCTCTTGAATCACCCGATTTATCTCGAGAGGTGAGTGGCAGGCACCAATATTCTATAAAAGTAGTTTGCCTTAAGGTCTTCTTAAATTCCAACGATCCTTAATCTTTGACAAAGTTGTCTAGATTGCAAGGGGTATTTGTCTGAGAATAAGAAGTCCGTCTCTTGGTTAGGTTCAAAGAAAATCATAGTTTGTAAAAATGGTGGTATGTGGATTTTTGGGAATCTGAATTCTTAAAATCACTTGGAAAGGGCACTTGGGACTTTGGTTCGGTGGTAAAGACGCAATATGCATTAGGCAGTTAGGTTTGAACTCTGCCACAGTCAAAGCCTAGTATTTAAATTGGGAGGAAGGTGGATGGGGCAGGTTCATACTCGAAGTTTCGAACCTATGCGACAACTAGAGTCGGGTCGGAAGTCCACAGGGAATTTTTTCGATATGAAAAAAAAACTGGACATGCTATGCTTGGCATTCATGGTGCACTTGACTTGAGTGCAGTACAAAGTATTTCTGGATACAAGGATATCTGCTCTGCTTATTTCTAGTATTGAGTAGCATTCTTGGATTTATATTTGGATTATGTTCTCTTCTACTCTTGAGACTACATGGTGGCTTAGTACTCCATTGCAGTACTTTTTAGATTACTCATTGATTTCTTCTTAAAATGAATGTCGCCTGTGCCGCTCACGGTATCCATGTGTAGGTCAATTACTGCTTGAGATCTTTGTACTGGTGTCTCGTTTATGTGTTTTTGTTTATGCTCTCTGCTCTCTGTCTAATTGGTCCTTTGTTATTCCTGTGCAAGCAGATTGGTTTTCACCTAATACTGTGCACAGATTGGAAAGACAAGTAGTGCCACATTTTTTCTCTGGAAAGTCAGCTGAACATACACCCGAAAAATACATGGAATGTAGAAATTGTATTGTTGCAAAGTACATGGAGTCTCCTGTAAAGCACTTGTTAGTTGATGATTGCCATGGGATAGTAGCTGGTATCAGTGCTGATGATGTAACTCGAATTGCAAGATTTCTTGATCATTGGGGGATCATCAACTACTGTGCTGTTGCTCCTAAAGATGAGGCCCCAAAAGATGGCACATATTTGTACGAGGACTCAAACAGCGATCTCTGTGTTCCAGTAGCTGGTTTGAAGTCTATTGACAGCTTAGTCCAGTTTGACAAGCCTAAATGTCGGCTGAAGGCAAAAGATGTTTATCCCGAACTTGTGCGTGACTCCGATGATGAATCTGATTTTGACAACTCAATCCGAGAACTCTTGTCTGAAATTAGATGCAATTGTTGTTCTCGGCCGGTTTCACTGGCGTACTATCAGTCACAGAAGGAGGTATATCACACATCTACTTCTGTCTTTATTTGCTGGTTATGGCTTATATTGAAGAATCAGTGAATGCTTGTTAAGTTCTTTCAGGTATTTCTTAGTGGAGCAAATTTTCAAGGCATTATTTGCTATTGTGGAGATAAAGAGAGTAGTTGCTTTGAGAGCTTTAAGTACTCTGTAATAGACATATATATTGTTCATTTGGTGTTAAAGGAAGTGTACGTGCAGTAAAAAATTCTCATCGCTTCAATGCACAATAAGTTACCTTGTTGATCAGGCGAGAAGAAGACCCATATCAGCTTTTAGTCCCTTTGCCGTCTTGTCTGGTAGAGAGATGTGAGATTCCATTAGATTGTCTGCTGTTTACTGATATGTGTCAGGATTAGAATTAGCTGTTACCAGAGTTTTACTAAAGAGGTTGTGAAAAGGTTAACAAAAGAAGGAAAAACATTAATCTAAGAACCTCTTGCTAGCAAAAAAGGATATTTGAGATTATGAAATTTTTCTCAGCAACATCATTTGGGGCAGAAATTTATGTGCGACTAAAAAGTTTGTGTTTTACTTGACACATAGGCGTTGAATACATGACTTACTTTGATCAATATTGCCGAGTGGTGGGTGCCTTCAACACTAACTTACATTTTCTTTGACAGATTGATATTCTATTGTGTTTGGATTGCTTCCATGAGGGTAGGTTTATTGCTGGTCACTCTAGCTTGGATTTTGTCAAAGTGAGCTCTATGAAAGATTATGGAGATCTAGATGGAGATACTTGGACTGACCAGGAAACACTATTGCTTCTTGAGGGAATGCAACTCTACAATGAAAACTGGAATCAAATTGCAGAACATGTTGCCACCAAGTCAAAGGCACAGTGCATCCTTCATTTTGTCCGCCTGCCTTTGGATGGTGCCTCATTAGACAATATTGAACTTCCAGGTGCATCTGGTCCCTCTAGTTCTAGCTCAGGTGAAGATCGTAACAAATCCTATTCAATTTTGAATGGGAATCTTGCAGGTGAGACAGTGAACTCTCATTTGTCTTTATTATGATACAAAAACTGAATCTTTAATATTCTTGCTTCATCCTTTTATGATGCAGGACCAAGCACTGAAAACCTTGATTCTGATAGCAAATTTCCATTTGAGAACTGTGGAAATCCAGTAATGTCCCTGGTAGGACTTTGTTGTTGTCAGCATGCTCTTATGAAATGTTTATTCCTCTTTTTCATATGAAAAAACTTTAGTTCCTAGTTTCTCCAACGATATCTGTTGATTCTTGAGAAAAGCTGCCTTCATTTTGTCGGATGGGGAAATACATGTCACTTGTTAAGAACGCAAATATGTTATTTGTTTTCTATAGTTTGTTTCTCTTTTAGTATCCTTTTCCTCTTTGTTTCATCTCTCCCTGCGTGAAATTGTGGAAGGCAATGCATTTCCATTTGAGCTTTAGAGGGTGTTTGGGTAAAAGCTTAGAAGCCGGTTAAACCTACTGATAAACACTTTTTGACTTACCCTACTCTGTTGGTGTCTACCAAATGTGCCTATATGCATAGTACTTATTAGGCAAAATCAGCCAAAAGATATAGCTTGTCTCCCACCCCCCCAATATATGACTTTCAGCTTATAAGCACTTTGCTTTTACCAAAATTATGCTATATTGTTCCTGTTACTTTTTGTGACCCCTGAAATTCCCTTCCAAAACAAAACCTCCTTCCTCTCCATTTCATTGTTGTCATTTCCATGTAGAGGTGCTTCTAATATTTTTATTTTTGTAAATAGCTTTATGGCATTTCAGGCACTTTATAAGAATAAGGTGCTTATTAGACTTTTTACCACACACACCAACAACTTATTATCAATTTAACCAGTTCTATCCTTACTCAACTAGTGCTGAAGTATATTTTGTAATCAGCTTCAACAATTTTTGTAAGAATCTGTAATTGTATTGATAAAAAGCACCAAGAAGGTGCAAGGCTGCAAGAAAAAGCATTTACAGATCAATAGAACAAGTATGTCCCTTCTCTTTTAGAGGGATCCTATCAGATCTAACAGTTCCTGGTTCACTTTTCACTGGTTAAATTTTGTTTACACGAAAGATAAAACAAAAAGTAAACAATTCATCTTGATCTTTTGAATAGAGCCTTCTTTGTCTTCAAAGCACTTTCCTTACTCTCCAAATAGACTACATTCAAGAAGGCATAGTGTAGCACCATTTCCTTTTCTTCTTGTTCTCACCCTTGATGTTCCAGCTTTACAGAAACCCAGTCGTCTCTCTGGGCACACTCCATTTAAGTCCCACCATGTTAAGGAGCAGTTGCATAATTGATCAGTGATGTAGCAGTGTAAAAACAAATGATCTGTGCTTACTGAACTGGATCCACACAAAAAGCACCTGGATCATAATCGGCATCCTCTTTTTTTGTAAGTGTCTAGCTTGCTTTATGAGCCACCGACTATGAGGAACGTATCTCCTTGTAAGAAGCATAAGTTTCCCAGATCTGTTTCCGAGGCCAAAAATTATCCTGAAGTCTTCGACTTTTAAAACTACGTTTAATCAACTATGACAGACGGGCTCTTCGTACCATTTCAGTTTAGTTATTTCATTGGGGTAGGTTGGTAGAGAACTAGGCTATTCTTGTTTGTCTAACTTGCTGAACGGTCCCATAATCTCCTTATGGTGAGATAATCGTCAAAATAGGAGTTAGCAGATGAAATATATCTGAGAAACATTAATTCAGGTCTTCCATGTGAGTTGGTTTCTTAAAAAGATCTTTCACCATGGTAAAAATGTTAAAGCAATGAAACACGTAGGAATTCCTTATGATGCTTCATAACAGAGAAGATTCAGAGTTGAATTTGATAAAACTAATATGTCTAGGTATATTCCTTTTACTTTCCAAAACTGAATGATATAATTTGCAGATATGACTGACCCATTTTGTTTGGTCTTTTCGTCTATTGCAGCTTTCATATGAATTTTTAAAATCAAATTATTTAAATTCTATCTACTGTAATCTATTCACTGTTCCGTTTAACATCCTGGAATGATCCATCAGATCCCAAATCATAAACTTATACCTTTTCACATTTGTTGCATTGCTGCATATGCAACTGTACATGGCTTCGTAGAATTAAATAAGGGAAGGCCTTAGCAGCCCTGTCAATATTGAGGCTCTGGACCTGGAACTACCTGCTCTTAGGTTCAAGTTTTATCTGAATATAGAATATGAGATTTTGCTTAGTTTGAAGTGGTTAGTGTCTTGATTTTTTTAACTTGTATATCTCATTCTGAGTCCTTTTCCACTAGTTGGTGGCGTAGAAATTGCTGATATTAACATTTTTGCTTTTATACTTGCTCACCTCTCCTTGATCTTTTGCATAACTTGTGATATATTAGAAATTTTTTGATGTGTGTGCATTATTAACAGCTGTTTGGATTACATTTAAATTGACTATGCCATACCATCTGAAATATGGACAGTTGAATGCTGATGACCCTTATTCTGAGGTAGCAACAAAAAGAGGATTCTTTATTTAGCTCTCTGTTGTTATCTGTAGGTTGCTTTTCTGGCATCTGCTGTTGGACCAAGAGTTGCTGCAGCTTGTGCCCATGCATCCTTGGCAGCATTATCTAAGGATGATGCTTTAACTACATCAGGAAACGTGACTCAGATGGATGGATCCACAACAAATAATGGGTGTGTATTTTCTACTGTTTTTTCTTCATCAAGCATCCAAAAAAAATTACAGAAGTGAAGAAGATATGCTAAAAACAAAAGGAGAAATGAACAGTAGCAACAACAAATAATATGATAACCGAAATAAAGGAAATAACAAGTAATAGTAAAATATAAGAATAAGAATAAGTTAGTGTGTACTGCTCGGTAAAACTTCTTAACGACATTTAAATAATCTTTCCTTGTCAAAAGAACTTCTTAAAGAAAGCAAAACAGGGGGAACATCTATTTTTTGTTGTATATGTTTACCTAAAACTTGAATTCTTGACTCTCCGTCCATTTCCTTGGCCAGCAAATCAGACACCTCTTTTGACATCCTCACAACCTTCTCTTATTCGTTTCCAACTGCCCAAGTGTTTCTCCTCATTCTACCTTGTGCATTAGGTATTTTGTGCTACATGAAATACTGTATTTCACCATTTCAACTGCTCATTCCCTTTTAGTCATCTCTTTGCCTGTCAAAACAAATCTCTGTTATTTGCACAACCCCTGTGCTTTGGGAGAGTTTAAGTAAGAATCTTGTTGCTGCAACTATGAGCTCCATTTTGGCTGATATTACCGAGCTAGTTACAACTTGGAGTAACTAAGGGGATGCTGGATTATCTTCAGTTTTAGAGATACGAGCAGTCCACTATATTCACAGGTATGCAGTGCTAAATGGAAGCAAAGAGTACCTCTGATGGCTATTTTTCAGTGCATAATTAGTTGTGTTGACTGTTGCCACTGCTTGCTCTGCCACATAACATTCCTGTCTGCATGGAACTGGGTTGCAAGCCATGTTTCTTTCACCTGTGGTAGAGAAACTATGGTGACAGCTTTGTTGTCAAAGGCACGCTTAAGCCCTGAAGCGAGGCTCAAAACATGTCGAGCACTTCGACTCGCTTAGTGTGCGCTTCAGTGTCTTCATTAAGGCTAAAAGACAATTTTTTCCTTGCGAATAAGCATTTCCCGAAGAGGTGACCCTAAATTATTGGTATTTCACTTTATCGTAAAAGAAAATCATTTTCTTTATCCATATACTTGTTATTTATGCTTATATTTATTAGTCTTGGAATATACCCAGTGGACCCTAGAGCTATTTTCCTCTCTTCGCTTTTGAAAACACTGGGTGACAGAACATGTTGCTTTGCCTTTTTATCACCAATATCTGAGATGCAATAAACTGGGTTGCATGCTGACACATGTATGATTTTCTAATTGGACACAACTGCATCCCTAGCTGTATAAGGTGGGTCGCATGCCTTGCTTCTCACTGTCACCTCACACCTGTGATAGAGATACTACAATGGCAGAACGTGCAGCTTTGCGTTATCCTTCGTTTCTTTCCATCGATTGAACACAAAATGGGCTAATGTTATATGTAAGTGGGCCCGATCAGACTTTGTAAATGACTCTGCTCCAGGATTCTACTCTTAAATTGTTGGTGTCCTCCCATTGTTTGTGCAAATGGTTTGTTAAGTTCGTCCATATGATATTCATTGTTTCTGTTAGATACAGGTTATATTTTCTTCGTTGTTTCTGTTAGATACAGGTTATATTTTCTCATGAAATCTGCAATTACTGTAATCCTTACCTCCTTTTTTTGGGACAAGTAATATAGGTAAACCAGAACCTTAGAAAAGATGAGTAGGGGAAACTTTGATGTGCATGTTTCGGGAAACTTGTGATTCCTCAAGCACTACTCTTTTCTAGGGTATGCATATGTCTTGCCTAGCTGGAAAGCATTTGAAACTTCAAACTCTCTTGGTTCTTCGGTTCAGTTTCAGTTTGTGATTTTTAAAATTTGGTTCTTTGGTTTGGTTTCATATCTTTTGAAGAAAGAGAAACACCGAATTTTTAGGCATATATAAACAGCGTTATTTATTAGGAAAAAAGGAAATCAATTTAGAAATGATTACTCTTCTATCTATGCTGCTGGATGTGTAACTGCCTGACTTTTATTACTATCCTTGCAATTAGGCTTAATTGGTTTCACAAGGACTTAAAAAGATAGTGCACTTCTGTTGTCTAACTTGGGTAGTGTTTTCCCAAGTGATTAATATTGACTTGCCATTTTTTTTTATGACCGTGGTGTTCGGGTCAGCTTTTGCGCACCTTGACTAATTTCACGGAATACCTGCCACCTCCTACCAGCAGCAGTCAACAGTTACAAGGTGACTTTGTCCACCAAGGCTAGGACAAATGAGAAGAATCACCTAGTGTTTTTTGTCTTCGTTGGGATTTGAACTTGAGACCTCATGGCTCTCAACCACTTCATTGACCACTAGGCCACACCCTTGGGTGCAATATGGACTTGCCATTGTAAGTTTAATTCTATAGAAATACTAGTGTTGTCATGAAAAAAAATAATTTACTATAAGTGATCATACTCGCTCCACTTCCATACAAATCTAATGGACTTTAAATTTTAAAAATGATTATAATTACAATATATCTTGAACTAGAAGAAATCAATTCACTTGATATTTTTTGATCAATAAGAAGAAATCAATTCACTTGATTATTTTTGATCGATAGAAGAAATCAATTTACTTATAAGACATGTATATTTCGCCCTTGATGAACTCTCTGAAACAAAAAGCCATAAGATAATTAATGATAAAGAGGTACTTAGATTCCTTTCCTTGGTTTCGAATTCCTCTTCATCGTTTCATTTTGGGTATCAATAGCTTGAAAGAAGATCAGAAGTAAAGAATAGGGCCCAACCCCAAGAGGAAAAAAAATATTTTTTGATAAAGATTATAAGCCCAACAAAACTCCAAGTTTGGAATATGCACAAACCCAGATAGGCAAACTGAAAAAATTGAATAAAAAAGATAAAAGCCGAATCATAGCTAGCTTTTGGTTTGGTTTGGTTTACGTATTGACAAAAAAAAAGAAGGAAAGTCTGGATGACAGAATTCACCCTATTTTTCTATAACTGTTTCTCTTTGTTTCTGAAGCTGCTTCTTCTCATATAATAATTGAAGGACCTGATGATGTGAAAACAGTATGCGTTATCATCTCCAAACATGGAAGGAAGAGTCAATAACAGAACTCTTATGGATGAAATAACCGGTCAAAAGCTGTCCTGCTCATTAGCTTTAGTCAACACTCTGAAGCCAAAATGGCACTACCCCTATTAAACTCTATTTTAGATATTAAGTTGGTTTAATGCTGAAAAATTTGTTGCTTTCTATTGTTCATGTGCTTGCCTATGCTCATGAATGCTTCAGTGGCACCTAAGTTGTGCGGGCTCTTCATTTTGGGTGCCGCATTTGTGTCGACACGGTATGGTGTAAGTGTGGGATTCGTACCGGATAATGGTCAAACGATTTTGGGTACTTTGACCCAAATCAATAGAGAAATTTGAGAGACAATAATTTCTGGTTCGAACTTAATATGTACTTAATAATAGTCACTAATAATAATTACCGATTCGAACTCGCACTCAAAAATTTGTGCATTACGTTTCTTCCAATTTGTTCACCATGATTTAGGAATATTTTTCTAACTCTATTTTTTGATACTTTTATTTACTTTTAGCCTAATCGCTGCACCTGTGTCTGTGCTTAGATCTGTATACTCGAATCTTAAAACGAATCTTAAAATTTAGATCATGAAGGATCCGACCTCTGTATCGTGCTATTTGGTTGTATATTTTTCTTGCTATCTTGCTTCGATGACATTTCTTATGAACCGAGGGTTTATCGGAAACAACCTCTACCCCACAAAGGTAGGGTAAAGTCTGCGTACATCCTATCCCCCATACCCCACTTGTGGGATTGAACTGATTATGATGTTGTAAAAGGATCCAGCCTCTAGATCTGGCTGGATCTGTTTTAGACCCTCACACCCGAGTCCGAGCAACATAGCGTGGCACAATACACTTGCTACCTTGGGTAATGCATATTCCCTTTATAACAACCCAACCCACTAGCGATATTGTCCACTTTGGGTTTGGATCTACACGGCTTTAAGAGTTGCTTCCTTATATACCCAACATCTCTCCCGTGTTTTGTCGATGTGAGATTCACCTCCTATCATTTTCAGTAAAGTAATTCTTTGGCCATTTAGTCTAGAAATAATATGTCAAACATTAGCTGTGAGCTAGAAGCAGTCACACTTCTCAATTCACTCAAATACACTGTTTTGATAGTTGAAACCATAATGCAATGTGATCCACCTTTGATGAGGCAAAAGGTAAGCACATTTCTGATATTGCAATTATGTCCTTTTGAAAACTTAGCTTAACTATTCATGTTTTGAGGTAGTCAAGTTTATAATGGTGTCATTCTCTCAAATACACATCAAAGGGAGACTTCACTAAAATCTATTTCAAAAAAAAGGGAGACTTCACTAAAACCAACAAGTTTAGATTTTGTGTTTAACATAAAGGAAGCATCTTTTCCTTTTGCAAATATTATGAGAAAAAAATTAATGCTGTTTGGCTTCGTGCATTTTGTTGCATTCAGCAATTGATAATACCATAATGTGTTAGGTTCTTGTGGAGCAACGGATGAAACATTTCTAATTGTCTTAGTGATCTCAAGGTACATACTTTAATCTTGCAGGACCAGTGTAATAAAAAGGCCTGGAAAGAATGGAAGTCCTCATGGAGATGTTGGAAATTCGTATCAGCTAAAAGGTGGATGTAAATTTGAACTGGTACTGTACTGTTCTTGTTTTATCCTTCAAATATTTTCTAATATAATCTTCTCAGATGAAAAGTCAGGAGGACAAGGTCCATGGGGTCAACATGATACTGGAGGTGCTCCATTATCCACTGAAAGTGTAAGAGCTGCTGCTAAAGTTGGTCTTGCAGCTGCAGCTATAAAATCAAAGCTTTTTGCTGACCATGAAGAACGTGAGATTCAACGTTTATCTGCAAACATAGTCAACCATCAGGTGATCTGCTGATACTGTAGTTACTGATCTCCAATTTACCTCCTGTTGAATCTATTTCATCCTCTTTCTTTTGCGTTGTGCTTGGTTGAGCTCTTTATTGACATCTTTTACTTTCGGGCATTTGGGTTTTGCCAACTATTAGGGTCATTATAGATGCATTACAAAGGCTTTGAAGAACTGCTGCTGAAGTTTGTTTTTTGTTGCTAGTAGTGATGGGATTCACTTGGGTTAAAAAAAGTTAGAAGAATTTGGGTTTGAGGGATGTAACTGGAGAGTTGTGGTTTGAGGTTCTGATGAGTTCATCATAATACATACCTTATGTGGATGGTATGGATCAATCAATTATGCCTCAATCCCAAACTAGTTGAGATCAACTTTATGAATCTTTATTCATTCCACTCTGTTCAAAGCACATTTTATTTCAATACTAAATATTTTACCTCACAAGGATTTCTTTAACTTGTCACACTTATATCTTGATTTTCGGACTTATAATATAATGTTTCTCCATTTGATTTTAGGCTTTACCTCGTTTCTCTTCTATCTCCTTCAATCATCATATTATGCGACCTAAGGTTTGGTGTATAGGAAGGTCCGCATAGGACATGGTTTGTTATATTCAGTTTTCTTCTCGATTTGAATTTGGTTAAAAAGATGAAAATTTCCATGTGAAGAAAATGATCATCTGGCTTATTTCAACCCAAAAAATTAGCTTATGAGGTGCTGTTGGTCCAAGACCATATAAAGATCTCTTTTCCATTTCTATTTACCCTGTTCATATCTTTGTTTCGTGTGTTCTTTGGAGGAATTCGATCTCGGAATACCACCTAAATAACTACGGCCAGAGAGTCAAATAGGTCGGGAAGAATAAATTAGTTGATAGAGAGAGGAAATCTGGTCCCTAGTGGAAAAACAAAACTCTGTATTAAGTAAGTCTCGCCCTAGGACTTCATAGCTGGCAGACACAGTGGGGGTGGTTCTTAGTACTTGATGTACATATTCCACCCATTCCGGGTCCTGATGTGACTGTCTCGGATAGTAATTGAGAAGACTGACTTCGGAGGGTAAAACACTAAAAAGGGTATGGGGACAAAGAAGTCTTGTTCAGGTATCTCGATTGAATTCCCTGTAAATGGTATTTTACGTCGAAATAGTATTCTTGCTTATTTCGATGATCCTCGATACAGAAGAAAGAGTTCGGGTATTATTAAATATGGGACTATCCTATAGTTATAGTAGATTAATACACGATCTGTACAAGAGACAGTTGCTTTTTAACCGTAAAATACTTGCTATCAAATAGGAATTGTCTTTATATGATTTCAAACGAAATCCTAAAGGAAGTAGATTGGAAAGAATCCACCAGAATAATTTAAATTGAGTTACCCGGAGAATGAACTCTGAGAGGGTAGAGTAGAAATTAGTATGAGAAAATATGCTAAAGTAGTCAAAATGAATAAACACGTTCAATCCTTCTAGAAGAGGGGGATTCTAACAACCTTTCTAGTTATTTCATTCTCTATTTCTATGGTGAATGTTATTGAACCCAAACGTTAAAAGCCATGCAAAGAATTCCTTCTACGTCCATTGCTACTGTAAGACCACCACCAACAAGGGGAGATGAGCAACATGTGGGGCCTACACACTTGGAGACTGTCTTGTTTTCAGGCCTCCACGGACATTCTAACACTCTAGATTTGGACATTTGGAGTGTGCACAACATAACATGGGATAAACCAATAATAGGGATGGGTCTCGACACTTAGACTATTTAAAGAATATAGATCTTGGGCCTAACACAATCCAAAAGCTAGGTGGAAGTTGAGGATTGTTCAAGATCATATAAGGAGACAACAACCCATTCCCTTATGTGGGGTGTTCTAACATTATGATGGTGAAATGTAATGCTAGTAATATAAATCGTTGATAAATTTCAGATTCTCCTTGGAGCAGGTAACCCTTGGATACTACTCCCTCCGTCCCAATTTATGTGACATACTTTCCTTTTTAGTCTGTCTCAGAAAGTCACGTATATGTAATTAGAAACAAATTAACTTTATTATTCCCCCTATACCCATAATAAAATGATTTATAGCCACACAAATGTCTAAGGTTTTTTTAGACCACAAATTTCAAAAGTCTTCCTTTTTAGTTTAAGATTAGAAATGAGGATATCCGGGATAAGTTGAGAGTGCTTTTTGTGGTGGATAAGATGAGGGAAACAAGATTGAGATGGTTTGGATATGTAAGAGGAGATGCATAGACACATCAGTAAGGTGTGGGGTTGGTTGTAGAGGGTATGAGGAGAGACAGAGGTAGACCAAAGAAGTATTGGAGAGGTGATAAGACATGATATGATGCAACTTCAGGTTACCGAGGACATGATCTTAGATAGGAGGGTTGGAGAACACGTATTAGGATAGAAGGTTAGTAGGTAGTGTAGTGTTGTCTTGCTTAGGGTGGCTGGTGTTTGCCATGGTACTAGTTGGATTTTTCGTAGTTCTTGTTTTTGATTTTCAATATTGTTTATTATTGTTTTCAATAATCTATCCTATTATGTTGTTTATTGTGTTTTTAATATCACATTATTTTATTGTTGTTTTTGGCTCCTTTTTCTGTTTGGCTTTGCACTGTTTCCTTGTTACTTGCAATATTCTCTTAACCGTTTCCTTATTCTTTGTACTTGGTTTTGTTGCAATTGAGCCAAGGGTCTGTCGGAAACAACCTCTCTACCTCACGAGGTAGTGTTAAGGTCCACGTATATTTTACCCTCCCCAGACCTCACTTGTGGGATTTCACTGGATATGTTATTGTTGTTGTTCCTTTCTTTCTAAAACTTTGTTCCTAAGTCAAATAGTGCCACATAAATTGGGACGGAAGGAGTATAGTTTTTCTTGTGTTTGCTTGATATTTTTGAGACTATAGACTTGACATCAATGGTAAGTAACTTGAATAATAACCACTCCTCACCCGCATCCCTTCTAGCCCCAAGTGAAACAAATGATATAAAATTCAAAAAGAGTGCAAAATGGAAATAACCTGAAGAAAAAATGAAATGGTAAGTCAAGGAAGTTTGCCATTCTACTTGCCAGTTAACTATAATTTTTAATATTAATTTTATTTTTATCATTGTTTTATTTCATGTCTATTGTATGCTTCCATGCCATGGACAGACAATCTCGAGTCTGTTTTATTCCCCAGCTGTCCTTTACTGGGGAAGGAAGGATGGTAGTATGATACTAAACACTTCCTTTTTTGAGAATGGTATAAGTAATATGGTACTAACACTATTTTATTCTAGTCCGATTTAGTTTTGTATATTGAAGAAAAGAGAGGAAAAATTTCAAGTTCCTACTAGTCATGTTTGTAAGTTATGTCCTATTTCTTCCCCTTGCATCTTATTTCTGCATTTTTAGGAAAATCGTTGGTTTGGGAGCTTCTTTTGTGGATCTCTATGTTTGCATTGAACCGCGTTTGGTTAAGGATGCATCTCTCTTGACCTTTGCTTTGCAACAATTTTGACTTTTCTACTACTTTCCCCGTTCATACAGTTAAAGAGGTTAGAGCTGAAGCTGAAGCAGTTTGCTGAGGTGGAGACTTTGTTAATGAAAGAATGTGAACAATTGGAAAGAACAAGGCAACGCTTTGTTGTAGAACGTGCTCGGATGATGACAACTCAACCTGGTTCAGTTCACGTATCCCGACCAATGGGTGTGTCTAGTGCTGGTGCAGCAGTGGTCAGTAACACAGGAAATAGTAGGCAACAAGTTTCAGGTCCTCCACAACAAAATTTTATTGCTGGATATGGAAACAACCAACCAATGCATCCTCAAATGTCATTTATTCCGCAACAAGGAATGTATGGATTTGGGCCTCGGCTGCCACTCTCAGCAATACACCCATCCTCTTCAACACCCAGTATGTTTAATGCACCAGCAAGTTCCCAGCCTGCTCTCAGTCACTCAATGCTTAGACCTGTATCTGGGACAAAAACTGGTTTAGGTTGAGTGAAGATAGTGATTGAGCTTTGGATTTTCTTCACTTTAGTGATCGGTTCTCTCCATTTCCGCAATTATTGAGGCGAGAGAACAAGTTGCATTGCTCTGTCAGACGGATTGAGACATTAATGATGCCAATCGACTGAAGATGCAGCTCGGACTGACAGTGCAATGGCCTGATTACCCAAGCAGGTGTACTCACATTAGTTGCTGCTGTATGCAGCTAAACTTATTCGTAGAAACAACTTGTACTATATTTCAGTTTCTACTGTGAAATAACACTCTTTTGGTAACAAGAAGTATGAGACTAGGGATCTAGAAATGTAGTTTTGTGCAGTACAGGTAATTAAGATGGAGAAAACAGGGCAATGGAGTATGGCAATTTCTTGATCATAGAAGTCGTGTAACAAAATTGTTGTGTCGATTCCTACATTTGTAACCGCTTTCCCAAGTAATTTAACTAAAGCTTTGAGGGTCAACCCACCTATGACAACAACTATGTTTCCGTCCCAAACAAGTTTGGTTCGGCTAAATGGCACCTCAGCTTAAAACAAACAAACTTGTCCAACTTTAAGAAGCTTTACTGCAGTCTCACCAACTGAAATTCTGGCCTTTTCATAACCAAATATCATAATTGAATCCCTTTATTATAATATTATCTGTTGAATTGTAGTATAATTTGTTATTGAGAAATTAAATTGTTTATGTTGTTAATGTATGTAATGTAATATAATATATATAATTATTTTGCTATAAAAGAACAATTATTTCTTTTTCAAAGGTGACATAAGCAAGAAGAATTTCAGTTTGTTTGTTGCTCCATGGTCAACATTTTGTAGGCTCTACTGGTTAAAGTTCAACTAGTTGACTAATGAGTATTGTACAATGGGTCCATTATTACGTACTTTTATCTTAGTCATTGCCCCTTAGTTAATGATTAAGGTTGATGTCGGCTCATTACTTCTGTCCGTTGTATATCTTTGATCCACTATTATACGAATAACGAATAACGTTTGCTACTGCGTTACACCTTTTGTTATTAATAAGTCTGAAAAGAATTTACCTTATTTTTATATTTAGTTGACAATCCAATTATAAAATTTTCTGAGATTTATAGTCACACAAGTTTTATGACTTATTTTAGAGAAGTAATATAAAAAAATTATCTTTGTTTCTTACAATTTTGTGTCAAGTTAAACACTATCACGTTAATTAGGACGATAGGGGTATTTAATTACTTTCTTTTATTTTTAGTTTATAATATGTCGTAATTAAATAGTGCCATCAGGAGTTAATTTTTTTTTCCTTTTTAAGAAAATATTGTCTAGCTAAACAATTCATGTGGGTGTGTTTGGTATGAACGAAAAAGTTATCTCAGAGAAATTTTCAGAAGAAACTTTGCCTCAGTATTCAACTCTAAAATATTTAGAATGAACTATTGGAGAAAAACATAAGAAAAGAAGGAAAATATTTTTTGGTGTGTGTTTGGTGGCTAGAAAATGAATTATTTTTGCAAAAAACATTTTTTTCTTCTTACCAAACACACCTTATTTACATATTTCAGCCAGAACAGTAAATATTCCTTTTTGGTTCAAAATATCATTGGTATATTAAGTTGACCCTTTTTTATTATTTTAAATTATTTTTGAAAATATCTCAAGGATTAGTCCAAAATGTGGGACTAATTTTTACAACTACTATGAAGAATTAATGTCTAATTAATTAGTCGCATTTACTTATGTTTGTAAAATAATCATTTCGAGTATGAATCATAATTTATTAAAGAAATACGTAACCAAACAGTACAAGTAATTTTGTCTAGAAAGTCATCATCTGATTCTTTTTTATATCTTTTCTCACTTGAAATCAATAGGAATATTAATAGGATTCTAATCACTTCGGAGACTAATTAACGTAACAAAATTCTTCTTTCCATACTTTAAGCTCTTTCTCGTGCCTTTGACAAAATTAAAGAACTTTTGGTGATTATTACTTAAAGTGGATGATCCAATTCATTTCAAAATTAGTATTTAACTCTGAGAAAAAAATTTGGAATTAGTTACGAATTTTGACACTAATCCATTGCTAAATTACTTGTAGCTAACAAAATTGAATTATGATAATTCGTGTAGTAACAAATTTTGGTGTTAAGCTACATAATTTGTCCGTCGCTAAAAAGTAATACAAAAAGTATAATAAATCAAGCAATTTAATTTTAGAAGTTAAAATTGCAATATATATATATAATCCCCACAATATATGAAAAAAATACCTAAATACACAACTTATTTTATATATTCTCTAAAATTTTCTACCATTTGAAAAAATTACAAAAATCCCTACTATCTCTTATTCTCGGATACATCACTTTACGCGATGTATCGGTTGGATACATCACTTTACATGATATATCGATTGGATACATCACTTTACGTGATGTATCGGGACGTGAGTGATGTATTCGGAACCAAGACGTGATGTATGGAAACATTGAGGGATGTATCCGAAATCGAGACGCAATGTATCGGGGCGTTTTGACGATGTATCCGGATTCCACCAAATTTAAGAATTTTTTTTGTAATTTGAAAAAGAGTAGAGATAATACTATGTGACTTGTGTAATTCCTACCCCCCCCCCCCCTCTCTCTCTATATATATAGTTTAACCACAGTCGATATAAGTGTGTGTATGAAAATATATATGTTACTTTCATTATTGATTTCATGTAAATACTTTTTACATTCGATGCGAGGGGAAGATAAAAAGGCGAAAAAAAAGAGAATATTTTGTGGTTTTCGTAGACATCAATTTAATTTAGTAATCTGGACCATTTTTTTCTTTCCAAAATTCATTTTTGGAGTAAGATTCTGGTTTATCATTTATTTGACGTAAACTAAAAAGTATTCCAATTACTGTAAATAATAATAAACCTACTATTATTTCCTTTGACTATAGGTTTTCAAATTCCAATCAACAAGCTGTGAAACTTCATTTTCGAATTATGTGAAGAGGCTAACGTAAATATGTCTTTCATTACGTGAAAAATTAAAATTAAAGAGTTGATAAAAAGAAAAGATTTTTTTTTGAAATAAACTAAAAATAAAAATAGGTCAAATAAATTAAAATAAATGGAGTATATTATTCAGATCTTTTAAGATAAGATTGGAGTTTCTCACAATTCTAAGGGGTAGCTAGAAGCATTAAAATGTTACTCCCTCCAGCTGTTTTATATTACTTAACCCATTTTGATCAGATAAATTTCTTAATTTTTATTTAAATAAAAGTCCATTTTAGTAAACTAACCATATCAATGGTGTCTTCAAATTCTAAATTTGCTTACTCTTACTTTACGCAGTTATTTAATATTAAGGATAGTAATAAAACTCTTAATTAGCTAAACTAGATAAATACTAAATTAAAACATCTATTTTTGATATAGGGGCTAGTGAAATAAAACGGAGGGAGTAATATATGACTAAAAATGTCACGATTCCATTCCGCCGTGACTGACACCCACAATAACCCTCCAATGGGAGAACCATTTTTACAGCTCAACTGGTCAAACTTAAGAGATAACAATTAAAGACTTGCGAAGCAGGAATAAAACCAGAAATAATACTGAGTTTCCATAAATTCAGCTAACGATTTTAATAACAACGAAATGCAAAATATCCTAGGAACTGAAAGTCGTGATCCGTACCAAAACTCTAACCAAATGTCAATGTAAAGAAAAAGAAGAACGCTCCCAAAAGAAGTCATACAACTAAACTGTGTTTGAAAATCTGAGTCCTGAAAAAGGGACTAGAACAAAGAAGAGTTCACGACAGCTTGAAACAAACAACTCACCCTTGAACTCGAACAAGCTTTACTCTTCTAACCGTGGTCTCTCCGCAGCCGGCTGAATATGCCCTGTACTCAATAAAATGGCAGAGCAAGAGTAGTATCAGTACACAAAAACAATGGTGTACTAATAGGATCACGCGGTTAGCTAGTAAGCGGATCATAGACAAATAAATTCCACACAACAGACATATACATATACAAAATAAGTCAACTAATTTCAAGTTCAACCATATTCAGCAATATCACAACTCCATATTTTCCACATGCTATAACTTCATACAAAGGTCCTCTCAAGAGACCTACAAACAATCAATTTTGTGTCGGAACATGAAACCCGATCCAAATATGTATCGGAATGTGACATCCGATCCAATTATATGTCGGAATATGAAACCCGATCCAAACACACTATAATCACAAATACATTCAGTATTTACAACATTATACCGCCAAGTACAGGTTCATCACAAAACAGGCCAGCAAGTGATTATTTCACACATAATCTAACTGGTTTCCCTATTCATATACACACATGCATATCATGAAGCAATTTAACAAGTATATGAAACACATACGGGAAACTATACCATCACCTACCTCAAATTCACGCTTCAACAACCTTACAATGCAAGAACTTTTTCTTTCCGAATTTATTTTTCTCGTTCTTGGTCTAGAAATAGTAAACACATATAAAGGATCAACACATGACCTAACTATTATGAAATATAACACAATTCACACCCTAGGCCAAACACATGATCCTAACCCCACCCTGAGGCTATTTCTCACAATTAGTTTTCAGTTCAAACCCTCCTCCAATGATTGCCAACCATAAATTCTAAGTTCTAGGAATCAAATGATGAATTTATGGAGTAAAATCCTTATCTTATGCGTGGAAATACGTGGGAAATTGATAGAAGTCGCCCTAGGTCGCCTCTCAAAGTCTTAGAAATTGATTTTGCAGAAAAGGACCATTTTTGGACTTTATCACGACTTAAGTCACGACTGTCCTGCTCTGGCGGGACCCATCCCGCTCTAGCAGGACTAATTCCACTCTGGCGGGATATGCGGAAATAGTGAGCTCGAAGTTTGTGATCCAAGACACCATTTCACAACACCCCCCCTTCCAAGGATGTATTAAAATATACCATTCACGCCAACTTTGATTGCAGGAGTTTTACTCGTTCGAATGCAATTTCGCAAAACCGTAAATGCTTTGTATCGTCTTGGCTATCAGCCTGTCCAATCAAATTAGAGATTTTACCTCCCATCACATGATCACCCTAGATTTCATCTGATTCAGAATTCGTCCAAGTCTGGCCTAGGCTAAATTTTTTCGAAGTTTTCTGGCCCGAAATCTTTCCCTATTGGCCTATTCCTAACGAATGAGACATGTAGTTACAATAGATACCAATATACCCATCACTCGTCTTCGAGTGACTAATTAAGAAAAACAAGGCTAAAAAAGAGATAGAGTAGTACCTGTTTCGTCGAACAGTCGAGGATACTTGTGTCGCATGTCTTTCTTAGTCTCCCAAGTAGCTTCATCTACCGAACGATGTTTTCATTGCACTTTAACCATGTTGCTCTCTTTGGTTCTTAACTTTTGGACATCACAATCACGAATTGCAACTGGCTCCTCCTCATACTGGGGTTCTTTGTTTAATAATACCGGGTCCCATTTAATCAAGAAATATTCAATCAAAAAATATAATATATAGTTAGAATAATAGAATTTGACTCAAAATTTAAAAAGTTTATATAATGATACTAGTATGAATTTGTTGCAGTGCTTAAAATTTAAAGAATACATCAAAAAATAAATTTGATCTTTTTATAAACACAAAACAATAGATTTTTCATAATGCAAAAGGTTTGACCGTTTGGTAGACGTTAGAATATTCAATAATGAGATAATAAAAATTGGTTGGGGAATAAAAAAGGTAAATGTAAGAATTGTATCGTGTTTCATGATAATCACCAAAATATAAATAAGTTAACAAAATAGGTAGCCACGTAAAAAATAGATGCTACAATTAATTAAATAATATTCAATTTCTCAATTATTACAACGACCTCCACATTAAATAAAATAAACAAATACTATATATATTCTTTAGGAAAAATTGGGTGCCCTAAAAAATTTGAAGCCCAAGCAGTTGCTTTAGTGACCTTATGATCGAGACGGTCCTGATAATTAACAAATTATTTCCCTTAATTTGATGGTAAGTTTTCAAATTCCAATCGACAACTGAAATTTCTATTTTTAATTTATATAAACAAAACGTAAAAAGGGTTCATTAAGATATTGGAAAATTGGACTTTCACATTTTGCTAAATTCACATGAACCATTCATCAACTGAAGTTGTAGTGGTTTTTTTTTTAATAAATGAAATGACAATATTAAAGTAATATTTTCTATTTTTATTTTTTCTGTTAGGTATAATATTATATTTGTGTGTCACTGAGATGGACAATGTGTGTTTGACTTTCAAGTGGATGGTTGTCTCGATGCCTTATTTATGTTAATTATCTGAGACACCAAGTTGGTTCATCATACAATTTTTATTTTATTTTATTAGAATTTATTGGTAGTCAATCAATAGAGAAAAAATTGTAAAATATATAGTATGTGATGATGTCTGAACAATATTTTCTATTTAAGATTTTTTAATTTTTATAGTTTAAACATGGTATATTTGATTAACGATTGAAGAATCTTATCTATTCAATCATAACCTTTAACGATAGAAAATATCGAGTTATCATACGACTATTTTCTTTAGTTCTACTGATCAATGTTTCTATTTTTCGTTTACCATGAGCACATATATTTGCAAGTGAAAGAATTTTTTAAATGTGGTTGAATTTTTTGTTCGATGTTTAATTAGGAAGTTTTGCATCGTTAAATGTGATTCAACTACATTTTGCATTGGAAATTTTATTTCATGTGTTTAAACACATTTTACTTACTTTAATTATTTGTGAATAAAACTTTTTTGTAACAATTATCTTCTTCTTTTTTATTCCTAAATTTACTTTTTACCTACCAAAGTAAAAGGCCTCAAAATTACCAATTTTTTTCTACGTATCTAAATGTTGGCTTTTCAGGAGCACGTTCTATAATTTGGCAAATAGGAAAAGTAAAACATTTTAGTCTGCAAGAATATTTTCTAAATCTTAACTACTTTAACTAATTGGTCTACCTGTGAGGCTGTGGCCCTAATTTAACATGCTTTATGGAAATTTAGTACAAATGACAAAAAGTATATACACTAGTTCCATTAATTTACTAAAAAAAAAAAGAAATTTGAAATTAGCTACCAATTGAATATTGTTATTAATCCGTCGCTAAATAGCTCGTGCCTAACACATATTTTGATATTTTATCATTAAATAAGATTAACAATGTATTTAATTCCTTATTTAACTATATAATATATATGTTGCTAATTTCTAATTTTTTTTTATAGTAGTACGAAATCAAGATTTCTCACAATATCAAAGACCGAAAAATCAATTATAAATAATTATATAAATGAGCAGATTAATTTTCGGTTGCTGAACTAAATATATATCTTCCTTTATTTCTTGTCATTATGAATTCTATTTTTGTGCTTTTGAACAATAGTATGAGTATGTTTAGATTTCAACAATCTCTAGGATATTATAAATGAATTTTTGATAGAGTGGGATTCTTTATTCATATTTTTTTCGACCAAGAAATTTTGATTCGTAGTATCCCTCTCAATAATTATTGACTCAACTTTGCTTTTCAAATATAATTGAATTGTTCGTTTCCTTCTGTATTATTGTTCAATTCCGTTTTAATTGTTGTTAGTTGAAGAACCCCTATTAACAATGTGGTTATATCTTGTATTAATTGAGAGAGATTATAAGATTATGATTTAGTCGAACAATGTCACTTTTAGATTGATTTTAATAACTTATATTTAAAAGTGAAATTAGAGATTTCAGATAACAAAAAAATTGACATAATCTTGTGAGTAGCTAGTTTGAATTGCTAGCTAGTGTTAGTTTGAGAGAATAACTCTAGAAAATTACTATCATTAATCGAGAGAAAATTATAGTAAAGTTAAAACCTCCGATCGAATACAGAATAGTTCGAAATTATAATTAACACAGAGAATTTATTCGGATAGTTGAAAAAATAATTATCCTAGCTGGGCGCTTTTATTTAATATCAAAATAAATTCTTTTTATTTATTTGATACATTTATTACTCTTGTTAATTATTATTTGTTAGTTGAGTTAAAAAATCTAAAATATTATACCTCAGAAAGTTGATTGAATTGATAGTCATAATTAGTGACATAAAAGTATGATTGGAATAATTTTATGTGATTGATCACATACTTAAATTCTAATTATATTACCAACATGGGTTGTGATGTAGTGGTGAGACTGATTCATCTTTAATCAGAGGTCTCAAGTTCGAGTCCTGGGTATGAAAAAATTGTTGGGAGCGTCCACCCCCAAATGAGCCTTGCAGTGCACGATTTGAATTATATTTGTAACTTGTAACGATCGCTTATCCCTTAGTTAAATTAGTTGCAATTTGCAAATTGTTAAATGTCTAAAGATTTTTAGAGATATGCTTTAAAGTTGAGTAAATGGCTAGTTGAGGGAAGATACATGAACAGTTTCAACACCTACCAATATTTCACTTTACAAAAAAAGCAAGAACTTGATAGTCATTTTCAACTGCTTTTTGGGTGGGTATAGAATTCTTGAAAATTGCCTAAAATCTTCAACAAGTCAAAAATTCCAGCTATTAGTACCAATCTTGAATACTTTTTGACTCATACTGGGGCTGCTCCTACACAAACCATACCTTCAGTGGCCCTTCTGAATTAAATCTTTTTTGATATCTTTTGCAAGTATACATAAGAAAGGTTTTTAAATTAAAGTTTTTTTTTTAAGATTGGAAAAATATTTAATATTGTCTAGTGGCAAAACTTGTATTTCTTGTTTTTAGTGGAATTTGTAATTTCCTTTTTCTAGAATGGACTTCCATATCTCCTCTATGATAGTAAAATAATTTTCGCTTGGCGCATGTCAAGTTGTCAAAATTAGGAAGCTTCTTTCGTTTTCTTTGAATTATTGATATGTGACATTTTATATTAAAATAATATAATAATACATGTCTCATTTTTGGCCTTCTCTTTTTCCTTTTTTTACTATATAATATTCGATTAAAATTAATAAAAGATATTTGAAATTAAAATTACAAAAGAGATTGAAAGTATATATGTATGATCTATCACAGTGTTGTGAACCAAGTTGGGTTTGTAAGGGCCTATGGGTTGGAATTGATGGAGACTAATTTAAATGAAATTATTGGACCGAGTAAAATGTTGAAGTGTTTTATATGGGATTCAGATCCAGTTAACATTTAGTTGAAAGGACGAATGAGTTGGAAAGAAGGGTTTATGCATATTGAAGAAAGTGTCTGTTCCTCTCTTATTCTTCTAAAGTCTAAGCTTCTCGTTTCTATTCTTATATTTATCCTTAATTACTTATTATTTCAATATTTTTTCTTGTAATTCAATAATTTAAGTGTTGCTGTGATAATTTAGTTGTTAAGGATTATATAATACTTAAGTATTTGTGTTGAGAATTCCATTCGTTACTCACACTACCCTATTAATTTTATTCTATAATATTTTTTGGGGGGTAGGAGTGGGGTAAAGAATTTGACAATTTAATACACTATACTAACTCTACTAGTTAAGCCATCAATAACCAAAATTACATAAATGTTGCTTCGTGTTTTTCTTTTAATAAAAGTTATCCACAAGTGATTTTTGGGTGGTGACGTACTTAACATTAAGGCACAAAAGAGGTAGATTATATACCTTGCCTTAAGTTACAAAATAAAAATAAAAATAGTTCAGTGCACAAATATTCTGCATTAGCAGGGTTTGGTTAAGGTCTATCCCAATACAAGTAATTGCTTCCCTGACTTGAACACATTAAACAAAAGAAATGAGGTTATCCATATGTACTAGATAGAGAACTTAGCTAGCTACTTCCCTGTGAAAACTATGTATAACTTAAATTGGATTTGTCATTTTATTCTAATACTAGTCATTTGGTATTTGTCTATTGGATAATATGGTCCCTTAGCATTTCTCTGGGCAGCTGCTAAATTATATAGAGAATCATATTCTGATAAAGTGTGGAAGGCAAGTTTGGCTAGGCAATCACCGAGCACTAGAAAATAGGGAATTAGCGATAGATAAATATCTAAATTTATTTGTAAGTATTATTGTTGGGTAAAGTTTTCAAATATCCAAATTAATTTCTAAAAATTGATTAGTGAACAACTACCTAGTTAAATTAAAATTGATCATTCTCAAAGAAAAAGGACACTAATTTCTATATATACTTGCATGTAATTCTTAGTAGTGTCTACATCACTAATTCCTAAAAAAATCTAATTAAATCGAACCATATAATGACTCTTGTTAATTAATCAGTTGTGGATTCGAGGATCTTGATATTATACTTCATATATATATAACATCCCAAATCAAAGAGTTACCATTAATCTTTTTACCAAATTAATTTCATTTATTGGGAACCAGTTAGACGATGATTTTTTTTAATCTCTAGTAGTTATAATTAATTAACAATATTATTTAAACTAATTTTCTAATTAAAAAAAGTTAAGTCATGTTGTTCCTTTATGAATTC
Organism: Solanum dulcamara; assembly: GCF_947179165.1. Classification (NCBI taxonomy): domain Eukaryota; kingdom Viridiplantae; phylum Streptophyta; class Magnoliopsida; order Solanales; family Solanaceae; genus Solanum; species Solanum dulcamara. Next base: position 63,235,918 of record NC_077244.1, on the reverse strand, counting down.
TTTTTATTCTTTTGAGTACTAATAATTATACAACTTGTAACTATGGTTGTACCTTTCAACAGTGCTTTTATATATAGTTTGTATTCTCATCCAACTATTTATATTCTCTTCTTATTCTATATTTTTATTTCTTGTTTTAGCCAAAGAATGTAAATTCTTTTTATCTTCTTATGTTTTGGTTATCCCTTTTGGTCTAGTAGCTATCATATTATCATTTTGTTTTTATTCTCCTTCTGCATTATTATGCCTTTTTTGTTCTTTTAATTGGTTTTATCTAATTTAATTATTAAAAGAAATAATACTAGTATATAATTAAGAAGGGGACAAAAGAACTATTTGAATTTTTAGCAAGGTAGCATCTTAGAAAAAAGTATATAATTCTTTCAAAAGTGTAATGCATCTAGGAATCCCCTTTTTCGTTTTCTTTCGTTAATTAAATATTTATGCCCTTCATATTGTTGAAGTATGGTGGATAACTTAACTTTTTTTAATTTTTATTTGAGTTCAATATTAAGATGTTAAACATCTAGGTTTTTTGTATGTATACAATTTGTCCTAACAATTTTTTTTATTTACTGAAGTTGAACAAAATATTAATTAATGACAAATTTGCTTACTGAAGTTGAATAAAATATTAATTAATGACAAATTTGCTAACATATGATGGATCGATATTGGTTCCATCTGGATGTGGTCATAGGTGGAGCCAGTAGCTCATGCAGGTTCAAACGAATTCAAATTTTTTTGTTGTATTAAGAAATTCATTAAATATGTACAAATATTAAATTTAGAATTTAGATATTATCACTTAAAGTTTTTATTATAAAATTCAAAATCATAAAGTTAAAATTTTAACTTCATTTCTACCGTCACTCATATGGCTTTTTAATATTTTTTTTCCTACTAAAGTCAATGAGAGTTTGTAGTTGTATAGTATCACATTTTTTGCCTTTTTTTTTATAAAAAAAAATATATTTTTTATTACTATTATAATTAGTTTTATTTGTATTATTATATTGTTTTGATGATAAAAATCAAAGTAATATTTGAACTACTTCACTCGTGAACACACACCAGTTCATAGGGTTGGGTATATTATGGTTCAAACCAAAAAAATCGATTGAACTAATTATTTTTTAAATTTCGGTTCGGTTTTTCGATTAGTTCGACTTTAAATTTTAAAAATTCAGTTATTCGGTGCGGTTTTCGGTTTTTAGCTATTTTAATTCAGTTAACTGAAAAACCAAAATTTATTTATATACTCTTCACAGTAGAGGCCTGAATCCTGTTGTCTAAAGTCACAAGCTCTAACCTGTAGGAGGATTGCGTATGCACTGAATCTCTTTATATATATTCTCATTGTAATTCACTAGATCTCTTTATATATATTTTGAACAAAATTTATTTTTGCTTGTGTCTATTTTACTCTTTTCCTAGTGTGAATATTAGTTGTGCGTGTGTGTTACATTTTTATCTTTGTGATTGAAACATACTAACAGTGATATATTTTTCAAAAAATTCATATGAAGGACTAAGGAGGTATTCAACTAATGTCACAAACCAAAAATCGAATTGAAATTGTGAAAACCGAACTGAACAAAATTTAATTTAGTTTGGTTTGAATCAACATTTTCACAAATCGAAAATCGAAAAACCAAATTAAAATTTGTAAATCGAACCGAACCGACCGGACGCCAAGCCTAGCAGTTCTACGTTTCATTTTGTCTTTTTTTTTTTGCATATATTTTTCTCATAATCTCCAAATATAATTCCCAGTATTCATTTTATTCTCTTTCCTAAATTCATCTGTAGCTTATGTAAAATAAAACATACTAATAATGCCACTTTTATTCATATCATATTGTCTGTCTTCATAAGTAAAATTTTAAGGATTTTTTCCCCCAAAGAGACTACATTGCAATTAGCAACAGTACTCTAATAAGTGTTCTCTTTTTTCTTTTTTCCAACAAAAAAAAATTATATTTGATACACAAACTTACTAAACAAGTATACAAACAATGTACAATTAATAATAATATATATATAATGCCCTAGATTCGTGAGGTAATTAAAGGTTAGATATTTTTCTATTTTAATTTTACAGCATTTTCCTAAAACTTTGGGAAAATTAAAGTTAGAAATATGATACTAACTGTCCATTCATGAATGGAAATTTATCTTTTTAGTTTTTGACTAAGAAGGGAAAAGATGGTATAGGATTAATACTTTTAGATTATTCACAAGACTATATTCGAACAATGTTTGATTGGTGCGCTCATTAGCAACGTACAAATAATTATACTCTATAATTGGTCTCAATTATTTATAATGGGAATCAAATAAGATATAATTCAGAAGAACTTATTCTCTCCTTCAACAACAATGGATGAGGCTTATCGATATATGAACTTATTCTCGAGTTCGAGTTTTGGTGGGATGAAAACAATCTCGTTTGAAGTGCCACCCTAAAAAATAATCATACAACACGTGGATTCTGATTTAACCATGCTTCAATATGAATATCGAACACCAAATAAGAAATAATAATTAAAAAAACAATGGATGATAAGTGGAGAAATGCAAGTGAAGAATTTTATTTTTAGATTTTTATCCGAAGGTTCTCATTTAAAGAGAGAATTTTTGAATATATTATTCTAATTTTCAATTGCTTTACCACTACTATAAAAATGTTAGTTCATTACTCCAATTGAACCACACAACTCTTCAATCTCTTAACACTATTGTCCCTCTTCTATTTCATTTTATACTTATTTGTATAAGGAATTATTTGAATTGCATTTGCTTCCTCAATTTGGGAAGCAATTAAACAATGACGGTACGTAAGAAATTGTTTTGTTTTTAATTTGTTTGGTCCTCTTTTGTTTCTCAAGACTTATTTTATTCCTTGTATTTGTCTACTCATGGTACACAATATGTTTCATTTAAAATAATCATTTCTATTTAGGTTAGTTGAGGGTCAGTCGAAAATAAGTTCTCTATCCAGTAGAAATAAGGTCTGCAAATATTAGATTTTTTTCGAACATTACTTGTGAAATTACATGAGATATGGTATTATTTATTTCTACTTAAGGTTACTACTATTGTTTTATTCGACTTTTTTATTCTTTTCCACTTAATAAAATAATTATTGGGTTTCAGATGCATGATCCTTCTACCTTATTGTAGTAATTGTTAATTAGGTTAGAAACCAAACCAACAAAGCGTATCCACAATTAACACTTGACAGTTGTTTGGTTGGAAGGAAATTATTCTACGTATACTAAGTCATCGATAATCTCTATATAATTAAACACTACATAACTAATGTTTGCATTATTAATATATTTTTTAAACTTACGACTGTCAAAAATATAACAAATGAATAGAAAAATTATGAATAAATCACTACAAAGAAACATGAAATTAGCTACAAATCTAGCTAATCCATCGCTAAAATATTTCTAGCTAATTAAATTTTCCTATAATTTATAGTTTAGTATGATTTTTTTTTATTGATCAATTATGAAATTTTAACGATGCTAATTTCTCATTTTCTAGTAGTAATAGCCTCTTAAAGATCACGATCTTTTATGACTGATATCATAATTTCACTTTTGAACTATCAAGAGATATTTGTTGATAGTGAAAGGGGTGAAAGTTAGGGGGAAACCGGGTAAAGTAGGGAGAAACTTTATGCCATGATTCTGCGCTACAGAATAATACTTACCAGCACATGTAATATATTTTAAATTATTAATAGTTCCATGATATATGTCTTCTAAATAAAATTTATTAGTAATATTTAATTATGATCAAATAATTAGTAGTTTTACCTTAGTTTGTTACTTATATATACGCAGCATGTTCGGATAATTTCTCCCTTTGTTTCTTGAGAAAAGAAGGGTAGGATTTTGTGGAAAGAATTATTCACATCTGATGCTTATATCACGTAAATATATATATTTCATGTGTTTAAATATAGAGTTCTTTTTCTTAATCATATTTATATATATTCATAAATTTCTTAATCATGATAAATTACATTGATTCAATATAACAAAAATAACTTTTAGCATCAATAAATATGTACATTAACAAAAAGTGCTAAAAATATTTACTGACATTAATTAAATGTCATTGGATCTAATGTTGCTATAGGCTTTACAGATATTTACAAAAAATATTAATTACTTTAAAAAAAAATATTTAATAGCAATTAAGCTATTATCATGAATTAATTATTGCTAAAATTATTTTTAAGGTAGTGATTTGATATAAATAAACCTCGGTAATTGATTTGAAAGAAAATTTAAAGAAAAATAGAAGGAAAAAGAAAATGATATTTAGAGGGTCCCAAATTGAGTCAACCTAACTGAAGTGGGCGGAAAAGTTTTCTGACTCTAAATTTGTTGACTAACGCGTCTCCTGTTTTTCTGTTTTTTTTTTAAAAAATTTATCACGTGGCTAACCTCTATAATAAATTTTTTAATTGTATTATTTTTATTTCTTATTATCCAATTTGTATGACGAAAAGATCATGTACAGTTAAATTCAATATTTTTTTATAATGAAATTTAATCAGATTTTTTTAAATATTTTTAAATTTTAAAAAATTAGTTTTTGATACCATCATTCACAAAACTTCAAAAAAAAAAATCCTAAGTAAAATATGTGTCCAAATGCAATTTTAAAATTTATTAAAAATCCATGAAGAGACGGTATATAAGTAAACTTAAACCAATTTTTTTTGCTTATTAGAATTAAGATATTTTTCTTTGAAAATAAAAATAGGAAAAAGAAGAAATCATTAATTCTTGAAACTACCGAATGATATGGTGCATGAAACTGTTTTTCTTTTAACCAGATATCTTTATTCAAATTTTGAGTATGAAAAAATTATTAGTATAAAGCGCAAACTCTGAATAGGATCCTACTGAATACAAATTCAGAATAATAGAACTCCAATTTGAATATCGATCATCGAGCGAATAATAAAAAAATAATTAATTCTTGAAATTCACCCAATAATAGAGGTTATGGCTTGCTCCCCCACTTGGTCGTGGAGGTTGTGTAAAACGCGCGTGGGAGCAGAGCACTGGCGCACCGCACCTATTTAAAGCCCATTGCTGCATGTCTTTCTTCAAACACACAACACACCTCTCTGCAGTCTGCACTTATTTCCTCTGTTATCTACTTATCAATTTCTACTCAGTAAACTCCATAACCAAATCTTCAAAAGATTAAAAACAAAAAACCCATTTCTTTTCGTGTTTCACGTTATTTATTTCATTCTATAAAGAAAAAAAAAAGAATCCCCACTTGGGTATTTGCAAAATCTTTGACAACTGTGAAAAGTTTGCTCTGTTCTTTTCATCAGTCAGTTGAAATCAGTTCGAGTTTGAGTTAGAGCTTAAGTGTGTTGTATGCTGTGGTCCATTGAAATTTGAGTTTATATAAGAGAGTTGCGGAAAAAGAAGTATTGTTTTTGGTCTAAACTGATTAACCTTTCTGTTTTCTTGATAAAAGATGGCAGACAAAGCACATCAAGTATTTGATATCTATGGTGAATCCAAATGTTTTGATGATGATGGTCGTGTCAAAAGAACTGGTAAATTAAAAATTTGTTGATCACGTCACAAATGTTATTCAAAATTCATTCATTGAATTGGAGAGTGAATTTTATTTTGTTGGATTTTCAGGGTCTGTTTGGACTGCAAGTGCTCACATAATAACAGCTGTGATTGGTTCTGGAGTTTTATCATTGGCTTGGGCCACTGCTCAGCTTGGATGGGTTGCTGGTCCAACTGTATTGCTTCTTTTCTCCTTTGTTACTTACTACACCTCTGCTTTGCTCTCCGATTGTTACCGTACCGGCGATCCAGTTACCGGAAAAAGAAACTATACTTATATGGATGCTGTTCGAGCCAATCTTGGTATCTCAACTTCCTTCTAATTTCATGTCAATTTCTTTTTTGATTGTTTAATGTGTTTGTTTATATTGATTTGGGTATTTTTGTTTTCAATTCAGGTGGATTTCAGGTTAAGATTTGTGGTATAATTCAGTATACGAATCTTTTTGGGGTTGCAATTGGCTATACCATTGCGTCTTCTATTAGCATGGTGTAAGTGCTAACGAAAAAAGTTAATTCATTTATTAATTTCTGTATGCAATTTAGAAATCTGCATAACTAATACTTGCATAATTCTAACTATCAAACACTCCTAATAGTTTGGTACTTAACAGTTGCTGCACTTTTACTATTTTTTTTGGTGAATTCAGTGGGGGCTAATGTTAACTTGTGAAATGATTTCTACAGGGCTGTGAATAGGTCTGATTGTTTTCATAAACATGGTCACCATGCTGCTTGTAATGTTTCAAGCACTCCCTATATGATCATGTTTGGAGTGATGGAAATTATCTTCTCACAAATCCCAGATTTTGATCAGATTTCTTGGCTTTCTATTGTTGCTGCTGTTATGTCCTTCACTTACTCTACAATTGGTCTTGGGTTAGGAGTTGCTCAAGTTGCAGGTTTGTTCAAATTTAGTTCTAGCTACCTTTTTTCTATGTTGCTCGAACTTTTCAAAAAATTATTGTTATACATACGACAACATTTTTGGAGGATCCGAGCAACCTAACCTTTTTTTTACCTTCAATTTTTGTAATTTTAGCTGCTGGTTTGCTCACTATTTGTTGTCCTTGCCCTGCATTTTTAATTACAGAAGCAGGAAAAATTGAAGGAAGTCTCACTGGGATCAGCATTGGAACTGAAGTAACTGAAATGCAGAAGATTTGGAGAAGTTTTCAAGCTCTTGGAGCTATAGCTTTTGCTTATTCTTACTCTCTCATCCTTATTGAAATTCAGGTAAAAAAAAATAATCAGCTAAGAGGAATTGATTAGTCTTTTTGTTATTTACTTACTTTCAGAGGTACTGATTTGATGTTTGAATAATTTAGGACACACTCAAATCACCACCAGCAGAAGCCAAGACAATGAAAAGGGCAACATTAATTAGTGTGGCAGTAACAACAGTTTTCTACATGCTTTGTGGTTGCTTTGGCTATGCAGCATTTGGAGACCAATCCCCTGGAAATCTACTAACTGGATTTGGCTTCTACAACCCTTATTGGCTTCTTGATATCGCGAACGTTGCCATCGTTGTTCACCTAGTAGGTGCATACCAAGTTTACTGCCAACCCCTTTTCGCCTTTGTTGAAAAAACAGCAGCTGAATGGTACCCTGACAGCAAAATCATCACGAAAGATATCAATGTCCCAATCCCAGGATGTAAGCCTTTCAAGCTCAACCTCTTCCGTCTAGTCTGGAGGACGATATTCGTGATCATCACCACAGTCATATCAATGTTGATGCCATTCTTTAACGATGTCGTTGGCATTCTTGGAGCCTTTGGATTTTGGCCACTTACAGTATACTTCCCAGTGGAAATGTACATTGTGCAAAAGAGAATTCCCAAATGGAGTGGAAGGTGGATATGCCTTCAAATACTTAGTGGTGCTTGTCTTGTTATCTCAATTGCTGCAGCTGCTGGTTCTTTTGCTGGAGTTGTTTCCGATTTACAAGTTTACAGGCCTTTTAAAACACCTAATTAAACTGAATTAATCACAACATATTGTTGTTGATGTTCATTAAAAGGAAGAAAAAAAACAAAACAAAGCCTGGGGAAGTGTTTGACCAGCCAGTTGTTATTGTGTAGGTTTAAATTTGTTTTTTTTTTTAAAGTTCCATGACAAGATAAAAAGGCAGGTCCTTGTATGTATTTATGTGGGGGGAAAAAAAGAATCAAGTCTTTTTCAATTATGTAACAACTCTTATTTCACTGCAAAGATGAAATAGGAAATTGAATCAAAAGTTTCTATGCATTTCAACTTCTCAAGTTTTGTCATATTATTTTGATGAAAATGTTTTTTTATCAATTGACCAAACACATTTAAGGAGTCCGGAGCAAAAATGCATAAAGGGCCACTTTTTCTAGAAAAAAAAAAAACAAAAGGGACAAATCGCTATTCCCTTTTGTTTTTTTTTAAAAAAATAGTGGCCTTTATGTATTTTTGTAAAAAAAAATAGTCATTTTGGCTCCGAACTCCACATTTAAGTCCTATTAACCAAGTTAAATGAACTCTAGTATTTATAAGACTTTATGTAGAAGTAAAATTTTATTTTTTCTAATTTCTCTACCTTTCGTCTAGGCAGAAGATTCAGTGTTGGTTTAACTAAAAGGAAAATTTTGAGAAAACGAATCTCTTGTGAATTGATTACTGAATGGACCAGGAATATTACCTATAATGCATAATATATATACTCCCTTCTCGTTTATTTTTACTTATTCAATATTAATTTAACACACCACTTAAAATGTTTTACGCTTTGAATATAATAATTTCACTATTTTAAAAATTATCAGAGAAAATGAATTAGTAGTACTTAAAATACGGATAAAATAGACATAAAATGACAAATTATATCTTGATTATCCAAACAAAGCAAATAAAAATAAATTTTGATATAATGAACGAATAAAAATAGAGAGCAATATATAAATTTAAAAGGTCCATGTAGTAGTAATGGGAGTGGGTATATGGTCATTGAAGTTAAAGAGATGCTTTTGCAATTGTTCACGGATCCTTCTCTAAGGGTCAATTTGATTTGAAACAAGGTTATCTCAAAATTATAATATCAGATTCACTATGCCTGATTTTTATTTAAAATTCATAGCCGCATTTGCCGATATCAATAAGCAACTGTTGAATAATCTATTTTAATTTTAAAAAGGATAGTTTTTGTATAAAATATAAAAATTTTGTGTTTATGTAATGTTTTAAAAAGAATCTCATTTTATAATCTACCATATTGCAAGCATTAATAGATGTATAATCTCAAATTGTATATCGAAATTAGTATCCTAATAATCTTGGTAACCAAACGATCATATATCTTGGAAATGAATCCTATTATTGATGGTCAAACAAATATAATTGTGAAATGATTAATTAGATAATGAAGTTGTCTTTTGGTAACCCGTGATTGTTTTTCCAAAATTCTAATAATAGAAAAACAAGATAGCACATGGAGCTACTACTGGACAAAGGGTTTAATTGGGAAGCATATAATATTACGGCTGGACAAGTCCATATATAGTACTACATTTTATTTGGGCAACTAGTGTACGTGTCCTTAGTGTCATGAATTAATATGACCAGTAGTGGACTCGTACTTAGAATTTAGAGATGATGGATACACTATTATAAAAAAAAATAGATTTAGAAAAGTGTTATCAATTTTAGAAAGAAAAATAAAGGAAAAAAGATCAAATATGTTATCGAACTTTAAGAAAAGACTCATCTATATCATCCGTTAAAAATTTGGCTTATTTATGTTTTTTATTTGAGAAAAGGCTCGTCCATACCATTATTTGTAAATTAAAAATATTTTTCATTTTGCAAAACTATTTTGTACATGTGGTCAATTATGATTCGGTCACGTCATTAACTAAATTATTTTTTAAAATGAAAAAGGTTCAAATATGCCATCGAACTTTGAGAAAATGCTCATTTATGCCATCCGTTAAAAGTTTGGCTCATCTATGCCATTTCAGTTAACAAATAATGGCATGGATGGGCCTTTTTTCAAATAAAATTGGCATAAATGAGCCAATTTTTTAACAGATGGTATAGATGAGCCTTTTCTCAAAATTCGATGGCATATTTGAGCCTTTTCCCAAAAATAAAATAAGATAGATATAAAATTTTGAATTTTTAACCTCACTTAAAGAGGTGCACCAAATTTTGATCGCATTATATGATATTTCGAGTATGGGTTCACACATCTATATTTTAATATTTTTTTAAAAATATAACATTACTATATATAATCTCGGGAGGGGAGCATGGGTTCACGTGAACCCGGTGCCCCCCCCCCCCCCATACGCCCCTGGGCGGAGCTACATATACTCAAGGAATATCGATCAACAACCCATTTATTAAAAAAATACTCGGGATAGCTAAGTAATTTTTTTTTTTTTATATATATATATATATATATATATATATATATATATATATATATAACACTCTTTGATTTCTATGCGAATTTACTTCTTTATATTTCACACTTTTTAATCTAAATTCTAACTGTGCCACTAAATATGATGATTTTTTTTTTCGTCTTTGACTGTATTTTAGAAGTTTTAGCTAAACATGCCATGAATCATGTTGAAAGTGTTTTGGCTGAATTTAAAGTTGGCCAAAATTAGAAACAAGTAGGAAAACGATGCACGTAGGTAGCTCTGCTGCCCAAAACTATAGTCAAAGGACAAAGGAGAGAAAATAGTGACGTTTAACAGCTTTACAACCAACACCAGGTGGATCTACGTCATTAGTTATGGGAGCCACGTGAACCTAATAATTTTTCATTAGATCATGTATATATGCATTAAAAAAATCACTAAATTAACAATTTTGGAAATACTTAATAATACCAAGGCCAGAAAGACTCGGTCACAAAAATTTGGAACACTTTGAGTTCTTTACTTTTCGCTAAATCAAAATGCTTCATCGGGAAGGAGAAAAGAAAATGCAATTGGGAAGGAGGAGGCAGCCATGGTTTCATAAAAGAAAAAAAAAAGAACTCAAAGGGGAGGGAATAGGTCAGGGATGAATTAAGCGGGTGGATTTCTAAAGAAATTGTATTTAAAATCGATGTGAGTTATTTGATTTTGAGCTTATCACGTGTCCTTCCATCAAATTAAGAGCAAATTTATGCCAAAGTACAATGAGAGTGATATAATTTAGATCGACAATATAACAGAAAAAATATATTTGGACAAAAAATATAAAGAGGAATATATCTAAATTAATATTTTTGATAGTATGTGAATATATTTAGCCTGTTAGAAACAGTTTGAGGTGGTTTATACCAACATTTGACATTTCGAGCATGGTTATATGAATATGATTTAGTTACTAAATACTCTAAAAATGTCAATCAATTGAACTCCTAACATGATTTAAAGTTTTGACAACCTATAAATCAGATGGGGTGAAATTTTAAGGAAAAGGGTTGTGATTTTTTAGAATCGTAGATAGTGGTGTATATAGATCTAGTTTGTTCAGATTTTTTAAATATCAAATCAAATTATTTGTGTTGGATTTTTAACTCTATAAATCAAATCAAATTAATAAAACTCAAATTTTTCAACCTCGGGTTTTTTCGGATTTCTTGAATTTTCAGTTTTTTTTGATTTTTTTCCGGTAAAATATTCATAAAAACACATAATTAACTTGTGCTTCAAAATTTTCCTTAGTCGTACCAAAATACAACTATCTAAGGTGTTTCTTAAGAAAATAATACAAAATATGACACTAAAATATTCAATAAAAAATAATAATGAAATCACATAAAATAAATATTATAAATTAATAAGTCATAATTAAAAAAAGTACTAAATCATGCTAAAATAAGTCTAACAAGTATTAATTACATGACTAAACATTAAAGAAAAGCTAAAATTAGGTTATGTATTTTAATTTTTTAAACCAATGTAAAACTAAAGAACAAATATTCAACATTATTGTTATTCTTGCTGTTAAATTAATTTTTTTTTGCTAGCATTAGTATTGATTTGATTTTGATTGGAACTTTATTAGTGTTACTAATATCTATTCAAAATTTAAAGTCTAAACCTGAAATAATATGTTAAAAGATAAAATTTATGAAAAAGTATAAGAAATATTTATAAAAATATCAAATTAAATACTTTTATGTATAAAATAAATTTTAAAAATTATATATATAATGACAGATTGCTTTGATTTCAGCTTGACTTTTTTTTAGTTAAAAACAAATCAATCTAAATATAATTGATTTTTTTAATATCAAATCAAATCAAATTAAATCATTAATTGATTTTTTTTTATGATTTGACGCAATTTACGATTTAATTTGATTTTTGATTCATTTTTTTCACCCCTAATGGTGGATTTGTTGTGCAAGAGACATTTGGTACATTTCCAAGAACCATCCAAAGTGCTGTTTTGACTAACACAAGAAAACAAAAAGAAATGTATCCAGCCCATAACATTATATTCCATCCATCCTGTGGGGGAAATATGATTTTTCTCTTTATGATAATTTGACCTATGGTTGAGGTGACTTTGTCACATTAGAATTTTGTACCCAATAAAAAGGATTGTACTTTTTGGAAGGATGCTAGGAAGAAAGTTCAAAAGGACCACTTTTTTATTTTTTTTAAAAAAATATATTTTAAAAAGAGGTCAAAAATGTCTTTGAACTAATGAAAATAAAGCAATTATATTCTCTTTTTGGGCATGAAAAATACTCTCACCATTTTTTGCAAATGGTAAAAACATTTTCATGCCAAAAAGCAAACATATGACATAATTTCTCTATTTCTAATAATTTAGAGATATTTTTAAACCTTTTTTCCTAATTAATTAAATAAAAAGAATATATGATGCACTTGTCATGGGTGCCAATCCATCAACATTATAGTTGTGCTCAAAAGTGGTGTTGGAGATGGATGGAGGAGGAGGAAGTACAAAGTTTTAAAGTACACTATATGGAATAGAGAATGTGGACAGTAATCAATAGAAGTGACAAGGACCAAACATTGTTAAATCACAATAAAAAGATGGAGGGGAATGAGGTGCTTGAAAAGCCTAGTTGGATCTTCAAAAAGGATTTGATACTCACATGCATCATATTAATTCAATGGACTTTTACTCTTCTTCCTTTTTTCTTTTGTGAGTTTTGTCCTTTGATATGTATCATAAGCTAAAGAATTTAAAGCCACAAATTTAGCATTTTTGACTACTTTAGATGAATACTATATATTAAAACTATAATAACTTTGTTTGATTAACTTGACTTCCACATTGCTTAACCTTAGCTATCAGTAAATTATTGCCATTGAAGCAATTGCTTGAAGAATTAGGAGTATACAACAACCTCATTTATGAAATTATATTGTGATAAACAGTAAATTATTAATGTATTGCAGATTAATTAATTCCATTTTTCATAAAAGTATTTAATACACTTCAAAATTGATTATCAATTTGTCCAAAATAATTGCAAGTCTAAGATATTCACTGCTAAAAAATCGCTGGATTGTACATCACGATTATATCTTCATTGCATTCTGAAACCAATGGACACGGTCAGTTAAAACCAAGGGACAAGGTCGGTTAAAACCGAGGAACAAGCCACCATGTCCGTCGATTTTTAAAAAACCAATGGAGATGGTCCATTTTTCAAAAATCTAGATAAAAAATATAATTACTTGGAATCAAACCAAAGTATTTTTTATGACGATTTTGAACAATTCTATCATTCAACCACAATACAAATTCACTAAATTTAAAGTCCTCTATAAAGACTTGTCACTAACGAAATGGGAAGTTGATAAGTGGTTATACCCTTGGGTTTACCTTTTCTTTTTTTCCACGACATTCGTTTTGGGGCAGATGAACCAGCATATGCAGCCATAAAGCGTTTTCAATTAAAGACGACTTCAGATATATCTAAAATTTGAATTTAAGACCTTTAATTAAAGATGAAGAATATTTGTCACTCTATGGCTCATTACTTTGTTAATTGTATGTATATCAAACAACTATCGAAAGAAATGAATGTTGAGGAAGGCACGTGACCGTCCAATGTGTTGTGTGCACTAAATAACAATAATAATAATAATAATTAGTACTATGTATTTCTTTCTTTTCATTACTTAAAAAATGTACACTAATATTAGGATGCCATGAGTGGGTTGGTAATGCTAAGGAACTTTCGATGAACTTCCTCCAAATTTTCCCCAACTTATTAGTGGGAAAATTATACTTCAAATGTTTTGGGACAACTAATTTATAAAATATATACACAATATATAAATAATACATACTTTATATTAAATATACATATAATATACACAATATTTACAATCGAAGTATATAAATAATAAATATTTCAATCATATTGATAAACTAGCTGATCGAAAGGTATATTTACCTAAGTTTTCCATTATTTATTTAGTAATAATAATTTGTTTTGTATGCATAAGGGAACATTAAGAAGAATCTCCCCAAGATTCAGGAAAAAGTAAGGTAGTTTAATAAAGGTGTTAGGATTGTTTATAAGTTTTTTGAATAAATAAAAAGTGGCACTTGGGTAAATAGATTTCTTTAACGTAAGTGGGGTAAATTTGAGTAAACCTGTATTCTTTAATATAAGTGCGTAAATTTGAGTCAACCTATAGATTATGACAAGTAGAAAAATAATTCATTTTTGTGTAATCATGTGATAATGTCATATAGTTGTAAGCTTTTCTTAATTCTTCAATTACTTTTGGAATTTTGTATATTCATTTTATGGTTGATGTGCAAAATGTGAAAACCTTTTTCTTTGCTAATTGTCATAATTAAAATTTACACTATAGATATCAACGCTAATAAGTGTAAATAGTGTAATTGAGAGCTTCGATTAAAATCAAATCAAACTAAATAGAAGCAAATTTAACCATGTTCACTACCTAAGACTACTTGCACATCTTCAAACGACTATGATGTAATTAATCTGTTGCCTAGAAAATAAAGAATAACTATATATCCATCAAAGCAAAAAGAACAAATTAGCTTAGAACCACACAATTTCTGTTGATAAACTAATTAATTAAAGTCATCCAAAAAGGATCCAACTGATGTTAATATATAACATAAAAGCGCATTATTGACAGTTTGAAATGCATTCTCAAAATAATATATCAACAAATTAAACATTTATGAATCATAATAAGTGCAACTCAATCAAACAAATTAATGTTAGCATATGCCATAAGACCAAAAGTGATAGGCTGAAGTAGTTATAATCATGGCCACACTATAAAACTTACCTATATATAATGACCTAAATTTTTCTACTTAAATAAATACATATATTTGTACATGTGAAATATTTAAATGGAAGTGGACAGAGTGCTAGGCAGCCATGTCCGAAGAAACTCACACTTATATAGAATTATTATTTGTATATGTGAAATATTTTTTTATTATAAATATAAAGTTTTACTTAAGGTTATAATTAATTTTGCAGAATTTGTAATTAATTTATGGTATAAATCCGCCTCTTCTTTTTCATTTTTCTTTTCCCTCCCAACTTGACTTGAACATTCCCACCACAATGTTTTATACATTTCTTTTTCCCGGGAAAAAAATGGGATAAAAAAACTAAAATCATGGCCATGTGTGGGTTTATTTTAAGTAAACATGGCCTAAATCCCATAGTGATTCTTTCCAATTACATTCTATTTCTAGTCTTTTAAAAATTATTCGAAATTTCTTTTTTTTGGTGGAATTCGAATACATCACGTACGTTTTAATACATCACGTAAAGTGATGTATCCGACCAATTTATCACCTAAAGTGATGTATCTGACGTTCTGATACATCACATAAAGTGATGTATACGATCGATACATCGCGTATAGTGATGTATCAGAAAATAAAAAAAGAATAGAATTTTTATAATTTTTTCAAATAATAAAAAATTCTAGAGAATATGATAAAATAAATTATATATTTAAGTAATTTTTCTTTTTAATAGTTTGCTTTACCCCCACAAAGTTAACGAAAGTTAGTAGTTGTACTTTTATTTTATTTTATCGTTGTAGAAATAATTGTATCTAGTGCACATTAAAGAAAAAGAATATTCCTGATACATAGGAAAAGTAAATAATTGTTTTATTACTCCCTCCATTCACTTTTACTTTGAGACTTTTATATTAAGAGAAAGTTCATATTGACTTGTCCTAAAAAATAAATATTAATATAAATATTTTATTACAATATTCATATTAATTGATGTATAGTTTTAAGTTGAGAAATGATTTAAGAAATAAGTAATTAATATTGAGGATAAAATAAAAAAATAAATTGACTTTTTTTTAATGTTTTAAAAGTAACAAGTAAAAATAAAAATTTATTTTTGAAATACTGAAAAGTAAAAGTGAACGGAGGAAGTATTTTCTTCTTCATATTTTAACCTTAACGTTAATTGGTTATTCTCCTCATCTTTTTCAAGACTTAAGACTAATCATCAATTAAGCTATGTCAATTACTATTTTTTAAGAGACGTAAAAAGATCAAACTGAACAAGTAAAAGTGAATGGTGGAAGAACGAGGTAAGAAAGTGTATAATTACGGGGAAACAACATTTAGTTAGAGGGTAACTTACCCACTAGCTTATTAGCTAATTACTTAGATTCACGTTACTTGCAATATTACGAATCTTATCAGATTTTGGACTTCGGATACATGTATGTGGCTCGTTCGGATACGTTTAGATACATGTATCTAGGGTCGTTCAAAACCGAATCAAAATCGATAAATCAAATCAAAAAAAAATTATTGGTATATCGGTAATGGGTTATTGATTTAGCAGTTTTGGATAATGATTTTAATTTTTTTTATTGGGTCATCGGTTCTTAACAGTTTGAGATTTTTTCTTAACGGGTTAACCGATAACCCAATAGTAACTTAATAATTTATATTTATTACCATTCGATATATAAAGTCCTTCACTTAGGGTTTAATTTTCATACTTTTATTTCTTGTTGTCTCAAACTCTTGGTTATTATACAATGTTTTATATTTGCTTTTGAGCAAGACGCAATTTATCAACTCATGTGCATGGTTCATTTGGTTTGTTACCTTGTTTTAAAGTGATTTTCAGTGGTTTTTTGGTGTCAAATCTTAACGATTAAATAACCGAACCGATAATGATCAATAACTGATAAACCGATAACTGATAAGACAATATCTTAATGATTTTATAACGGTTGGCATGTCTATAAATCGATAACCGATAAGTCAAACCTATATACTTTAAAACCGAACCGACCGATCGATATGCAGCCCTTATCTCGTCTACATGGGTCAAGATCCAAGTGATTCGCATGTATCTGGCTCTCTCGCTCACCTCTCTCTTATACATATATCTAGTGTGATTCACGTGTATCTGGGATATCGGTCGCCTCTTTTCTTCTCTCGCTCGCATCTTTCCCTATTTTAGTGTATCTGGTAACAAAAATGCATGTATTTAGGTGTATCTGACTTGAAATTTGATATGAAATTATTAATTATTGTGACAATATGTAAATATTTCAAATTATAGGGAGAATTAATAAACATGGTAGGAATGTTTGTCTAATTAATTAGATAGTTTTTCCTTAATTAAAAGATTCTTGGATATGAAGTGGTTCAATTTCGAGTTGACATTTTCAATTCTTGGATATGTGATGCAATTGTTATGTTATATGAAGGTTGTGGCTATTGTGAGCAAGACGTGTTGCAGATTGACAAGTTGTCCATCACAGCAGTGTACAAAAAGATTACAAGGGTGTAATAGAGGAAAATGATATGTAATAACAAAGAATGTCCGAAATGAATCTTCATATTAAGGCTGGCTATAATGAATAGACTAGCAACAAAGTGAAGATTGGCTAGCTCGTTGCGCGAAGGTCCAAAATGGCGAAGCCTGATTTTCGGACCCCAATAAATTTTTAATTCATTTTGGATTTTGTTTATTTCGTTTGGGAATTTTTCTGTAATTATAAATAGTTGTTTAAAATATTTTGGAAGACAATTTTTAACCAACTCATAAAGCTTTTTACCTACGCAAAGAGGTGAACACAAAGAGGACTTTGAACCTAGAAAGACCGTGGAAGAGCTAGGAGCCGTCGTGGAGGCCAGAAATTCGTGATTTATCATTTCTTCCCTTTATTAATTGTTTTATTTTTTTCTTTGGGATGATTTGTTGTAATTTCTCCATGTTTATATGAAGCAAAACTTCTTGTTCTCCATGTCTATATGAAGCTAAACTTCTCGTTCAGAGCTTAGGGTCTAGTATGATGTTATCTTCATGAACTTGAGTTGATTTGCATATGAGGCAATTACGAATAGAAGATGAGGTTCGATGGACCATGATCATATTATCAATCTCGTAAATCAACAACTTGACAACAATTTGCATGATAACAAAAGTGAATACATAACATGATTACGAGCGAATTCATAGCCCCAAATCTATTTCATCTCATTAATTACACAAAAGACATGTTCTTTGCAGGGTCACTAAAGGGTGAGCTCTCAAGGAATTGATTTTTTTGATGTAAAATTTCTTTTCACTTATTCAGGGTGGCTCAAGGGTGATGTTAGTAAAATATTTTATCGTATGATTTTAGTTTCACTTAAAATAAATTTGAAGATTACAAAAATAAAATTACAAAATTTATATAAAAAATAAATAAAGAAAAAATATTTACTTTATCAAAAGTATTTTAAAACTTTGACTTAAACAATTTAAATTGTATATTAATAAAGAAAATTTCTTATAACATCATCCTAGGTAATGTATTGTAAATAAATGACTAACATCTTATCAATTAGAATTGATCCTTACTTTTATAATTAATAATAATATTATGTGAAGTTAAATTTTTATGTCTTTTAAGAATACTACACTAAAAATAAGTAGTATATATATATAAGACATCTTATTAAAAAATAATTTTAGGTGAATAATTTTATTGAGACGACTTTCTAATATATAAGACATTGTTTCTCAAATCAATAACCAAAGGTAAAATTTAATGTTGTGTACCCAACTTCCTGCAAAATGAAACAACCAAATTTATCACTATATTAAAGATAAAAAATTTAATCAAAGAAAATTAATTTAGCAAGAACTGCATCTTCTAAATTGTCTATTTATAGCTTTATACTATTCAATGAAAAAATTAGGATCCTTACAAGTGGTAACTATCTCCAAAACTCCAACACTACAATTAGAAGACAATTTGAAAAGATGTAAAAATGCTATTTTATGTAGTCAAATTTGTAGCCACTTATGTAAATAGATTTTTTAATATAAAGAGGGTAAATTTGAGTCAACATGTAGATTATGGTAATGCTTTTAGGTATTGATTAATTTTTGAATAAATAAAAGTGAAACTTGAATGAAAGATTTTTTCATATAAATGGGTAAATTTGAGTCAACCTAGATCATGATAATGGAAAACAAATATTCAATTTTTGGGTAATCAATTTCTTAATGTCATATAGTTGTAAACTTTGTTCAATTTTTCAATCACTTTTTGATTTTTGTATATTCATTTTATGATTGATTGGTGTTGACATCCAATTTTGACCATCCACAACGCAAATTAGCTATCGAGTTTCTTTGAATTTCGAACATTTTTGAAATAATTAGCTTTTATAAAAACAAAGATATTTTCATATTATTCTTAACTATTTTTTTATTTATAAATTTTAGTATAATATACATATTTCTATATAACTATATCTTTGATTACTATTTATGTAGTTATTCGAAAATCATCTCAAAAAGATTTCATTTTTAACTAAATACAATGTTAGTTAGTTTAGTTTAATTATAGTTTGCATTTTTGAAAATTTTAGTTTTTTCTAAAAAAGAAAAAAAAATCTCAATCTCCCACATCGAAAATTGTATGAAAATTTGAAGTTTTTGGAGCTTATATAAAGGCTCATATTCTTATTAAGAAGAAGAAAGAAGTGGGGTTTTTTTTAGCCACCCTAAAGTTAGAAATTTTCTTAACTTGGTTAGGATTTTGAATTCTTGTCCCAGTCTAAAAGTTGTGAAAATTTCTAGTTTTCAATCTATATTTTTTTTCAAGGAAAATAGGAGATTGAAGTCGAAATTTATGCTAAAAATAGTGTTCTTATAACATCGAACCCACGAAGGTTCGAGTCTATTTTTTTTTTTTGTAGATTGAAGTGCTATAAAGCTCTTGGGTGGCGGTGAAGTTGTCTTCCACTCATCGTCTTCAGTCTCGCTGCCCGAAAAGCGGTAAAATCTTTTCTCAACTTTATTTTATTTAATTATTTCATATTTTATATTTAGTTGATTCATAGTCTTATTTTTTTTAGTTAACATGTATTAAGAATAATTAGATTAATGACAGAAATTTCTTATAGTTAGCATGTGTTAGAATTATTTGATGAAAAATCTTAGTTTTGTTCATTATTTTTTCAAATAGTTTTCCTTGACAATATAGATTTTCATGTTTTTAATTTTTTCTTTTAACATGATTTAGATAACAAAAATATGCTTAAAGTTATTATTTAATTAGAACTTTAATGGCCTAATTGATTTAATTCTTTCTTTAAAATTTGAGCTAGTATAGCGTATATATTAAATTCGTGTTCTTTAGTTACTTGAATATAATTTTTTTTTCTTTTCTTTGTCTACATATATGCATGTTGTTAGTCGCTTCTAGGATGTCCATCAATTTGATAACTTAAAATGTCATGATATATTCCTTGGTTTAGCTTAAAATAAGTAAATGCTTATATAATTTTATTTTGGTGCATGTGATATCAATTCGAGTCCATCTTTGGACTCCATCCTTGCATATCATTGAGTTTTGAGTCTCCCATCGTCTTGCTCGAATTGCTGGAAAGTTGATACATGGAAAGAAAGGTAATATTCATGATTTGAATATTGATACTGGGTCGTATACATGTAATACAGGTGGAAAATAGTATCGTATACACTGATATACAGTATTTATATAGTCTGATATGCAATAAAATAATGTTGTAGCACTTATATACAGTGTATATACAGTTTGATATATAGTGATATACGGAATATACACGGAACAAATAGGTGGTATACAGTGTATATACAGTTTGATATACAGAAATAATGTTGTATACATTGTATGCAGTGTATTTGTAGTCTGATATATAGTGTATATACAACTGTGATATACAGTAAAATTGTGCTTAAGGCCCAAAACACAGATGACCCAACAACTTAGTCCAGACGTACAGAAATTAAGTGTCGTGCTATTTTTTAATGTGTTATCTATTGTTTATTTATGTTGATTCAAATTGTAATAATTTATTTACTTATGTTATTTATACTTGCTTAGATATTAATTTTAATTTGTTTTAACTTAATTAGATCCCTTTAAAGATAAACCAATTCATGTTAATTTACTCTTTAAATGATTTTCTACCTTTACTTAGTCACTTGATAAACTTTTACGTTCTTTTTATATACATGTATATTATTTTCAATGTTTAAGTTTGATCATTTTTAAAAAATAATTTTAAAGTCTTTATTTCCTTTTAAATTAACATTTTCAAAAGTTAATCAAATAATTTTTAAAATCGTCGGATAACCGTGCGTTAGCGGCCAATTTGAATGCTTAACACTTTCTCAAAGTGGAAATAAGAACCTCGTATCTTTTTCTCTGAATTTTTAAGACTTAAATCTGTTAGGGTCTTTTAAATTAAGTTTTCTTAATTTCTTTTAAAAAATAAGTGGCGACTCTTTTTTTTCTAAAATTAATTTTTTCTCTAAAAAAGTTTAAATTAATTTTAAACTGTCTTTTTCCGACATAACAATGGGTAAAATATGAAAACCTTGCTAATTGTCACAATTAAATTTTAGACCATAAATATCGACGCTAGTTAGTGTAAGAATAGTAATTAAGAGCTTCGATCAAAATCAAGCTGAACAAAATACAAGCGAGTTTAGCCATGTTCACTACTTGCACATCTTCAAACGACTCTGATATAATTAATCGGTTGCCTAGAAAATAAAGAATAACTATATATATCCATCAAAGCAAAAAGGACAAATTAGCTTAATTAGAACCACACAATTTCTTTAATTAATAATTTCAAGCTAAGTTATAATTAGTGATATTCCATTTCTCAAAATGGGTCATGAGTGACACCCACACTTAACCTCCTAGGTGGAAGAACCAACGATACAAAACTCAACTAATAAATATGACAATAATGCGGAAGCTCAAATAAATACGTTTTTCCCAAAACTTGAAAGTCATCACATGAAGGACATCTAAATTCTAAAACTAAGTCTGAAAATATCAACACCAGAATAAACAATTAACATAGTGTGTCCGAAAACTAAGGACACCATGCCATGACAAGAGATTCCATCGCCAGCTAGAAGGATAGCTCACCCTGCAATCCGATGAACTGGAGACTGACTAGAGCTGAGGTCAAGTCGAAGCCGATGGAAGACTCGCTGCACTTCACAAATAAAACAAAGAAAGATACAAGTAGGGGTCAGTACAGGACAACATGTACTGAGTAGGTATCATTGACCGATTCAAAATAGAAATTAATAAGCATAAAGTAATAGTGGGAAACCAACCATAGCACTTAACATATGACAACCAATGAACAATTACATAACTAGTCATCAATATCAAGATCACACATGATGACTCAGACCTCCACATCACGCTCTTTTGGGAAATGAGTTATTGGAGATTGGGTAATATTAAGTCAGTTTTATTTGTTTTGTTTTATATTACCGTTCCGGAACGTGACACTCCCTTTGGGAGGATGCCAGTTAAGAAACAAAAGGTAAGTTTTTTTTTTAAATCACAAATAGTCAACACCATTGCGGGTCCATAAAATACACAAAACTCGAACCAGTAGTTATTACAAAACTATTATCTTCCTTTGTGCAAAATAACAAGCCAACATATAAATGCAGTACATGCATGACTTGAGTTAAAAGCACGCTCCAAAATAGCAAAACTAGTCACGCTGTTTAAGTTACAAGCATATAGTTTTGTTTTCACAAGCCTTCAAAATTTCATACATAAGTGTCACATGTATCATGTACAAGTCCCCTAAAATATTTACAAAAACTAGATGCATATGCAGATGTGATCTTCACAAGGGCTCCAAAAAGTCTACTCCAAATGGCCATCTTCATACCTCGTCCCGCCCATTACCTACGATAGAAAACAACTATCGCTAAGCATAAAGCTTAGTGGTGTAAAAACTTTGGGCTTGGAGCCATTAAATTCTTCAATTCCCTTGTTTGTCGCAGGTGGCTCAATAAGGTAAAAGAAAGCCCAAGTGAACAAGTATATCAAAGCATGGAATACAAATCTTGAACAGTTTCAAAATCAATATCAATATTCGAAGGCTCAAGTATCAAGAAACTTATAATTCAATTCGAAAGAGTTGTCAAATAATCAATTTCGCCCAATAGGTACATCATGCCTTCACACTAAGCACAATCAATATCAAGACGGACCAAAACCATGAAATCAAGAAGGTTCGTCACCCAATATCAAGAGAATCAAAAACCATGTTGAAAGTGGCTTTCCATTCGTACTCGAGAATGGACGAAACCCCATCGTCAAGACGAAATGTAAATCCAAAGTCAAAATGGGCAAGATACGAATCGAGAGGCATGTCAATATAGATGAAAAGTGACCGTAACAAGAAGGACAAAGTCCCAACAAGAATGCAAAATGATCAAGCAATTCGTACAAGTGAGTGGTTTAGCGAAAGTTTTGCAATACTTGAGATAATAGTCATACCATATTACAAGACAAAGAGTAAGAAAACAACCCATCAAGATACTTCAAGTTTTGGAAATTAAAATATTTCAATTTCAAGTTTATACACGAACCTTGACGTTTTAGCATACAACAGGTTCTACCACAACTCGAGGAGCTCAATTCCTCTCCGCCATAGACCAACCAAAATCCACTTTGTCAAATAGTTCCTCTTAGCTTGTATAAGCATATATACACCTTAAGTACACAATAAAATATCTACTTAAGTTTAAGAGTCTCATCATATCGAAACTAAATATGAAATCAATAAAAATCAGCCCAAACTATTCAAACCGGAATTCTGGACAGCCTATTGTCTTGTATTGTTGTTTAGTTTCGAAGGGGTAAATGGGGGAAATAGGCTTTGTGGCTTCAATGAAAGTTATATAAATGTGTCTTACGGTCGCATATAATTTCGAATCACCCCTAAAACAATTCTTTACAAGATATGCCCAAAATACCAACAACAATCAATGTAGGATATCCAAAACAAAATCTGGGCAGCACCTCCCTTATATTTCATCCCCTTTTTTAGAGCATATAAAAGAAAAACTGGATTTTAGAGCCTAAATGAAAGTTATATCCCTATGAAATAGCTTTCCAAAACATCTTGAATCACTTGAAACTAAGCTTTATACAAGGAATTATACTAATATTACTAACAATAGTCCCATCTAAAAATGGGTTTGTTAACAAGAAAAAGAACCTCCTTGCTTCCCCAATTATAAATTTTACGTTGTTAAACACATCCACTTAGTCGAGGAATACCTTATATAATTAATTTATGGAACGAAATCGGAGGACTTACCTTGCTTCAAGCCAACTCCGTGGCTGCCTCTCTCTTTTCTCTACGTTTCTCTCTTCTTTTCTCTCACTTTCTTATTGTAAAGGATAACTTATGATGAATTAGTCATCAAAACATGTATATATACCCTTTTTAGAGAGTTACACGTGGAAGCCCCTAAGGGTGACACGTGTCCAGCCCCTAGGAGTGCCATCTCGCGCTATGTCTCCAACCCTAGGCTGCCACGTGGCAGGGTGGGGTCCACCTCAAGTAGGTGTGTCACCTACTTACCCCAAGTAGTTGCATCACCTACTTTTCACCTCCTTCAAGTAGGTGCATCACCTACTTGCTTATTTTTGAAGGTTCGAAATCTCGTTTCACCTTAAGAACCTATGTAGTCCTCGCTACTTAAGCTCGACGTGTACTCAAGTAGCTTAATTATGTAAAACATCCAAGTCAGTAGCTTAGGCAAGTAGGTTGATTACCACGACTCATTAGTTGGCCTCCAACTCATTTCAAATCCTTCTAGACCTATTTCCAACCGTCACTACTCACGTAGAACTTCACAGATAACGTGGATCACCTGACAATGTTTTAGAAACAGACATAAAAAAATAAAATTGGGGTGTTACACACCCTATCCAAATACACTGTGCCGGAATGTGACATCCGATCCAAATATACCGTGTAGGAACGTGACATCCGATCCAAATATAATTAATTTATTATTCTTTATTATTACATTCCACTTCATTAATAATATTTCATCAAGCCTTCTTTATTCAAGACACCATTTTTGATAGGGCAAGTTTAAGATTATGGATTCCACGGTCTTGGGATTTCAGACTAATCACAATAACATACCAACCATCCAAATCACAATAATTAAATACATAGCAAACTTCACACATTACCCAATGACTATCAATCGCTATTAAGAGTCTATCTATGATATAGAATAAAATCATAACCTACCTCAACCGAAGAATCGAAGTAAAGCAAGCTAATCCACCAATGTTCTTCCTTTCTTCAATGCCTCAGACCATTTCCAATCTATCAAATATATAATAATTATAAGTAAACTAGTCCGTACACACCAATATTATTTATATGTTTAACCTAGACCCAACAACTCACCCAATTCTATAATCAATTTCTTAAAATCTCAAGCCTAGGGTTAAGTCTTAATTCCTCCAAATAACATAACTTTAATGGTATTCATATAATACAATACACCTATTATTTAATTACCTACCTCAATATATTAAAACTTGAATTAAATTGTGATAATTGTGAGAATAATTACTGCCGAAACTAATAAATTTGAAAGCAGTGGTGCACCATATCAAATCGTTGAACCAATTTTTCCTTCTTTCTAATATTCCAATCAATACTCATGCCATCATAATGGCTACCATCATTACTTTACTACTTAATCTTCAAATGTATGGCACTATAGTACTATTTCCCATTCACTTTCAATTTCTTACTATTTCCCATTCACTTTCAATTTCTTCTCACCACCTACATTATAACACTAAAGTGACCTCTACCAATACATATAATGTAGATTTAAGGCATAGTTACCTGATGCATTCGGCGCTATCTCTTCTCTTTTTCACGTTTCTATCTCTTCCTTCGTTTCTTTTCTTTTACAAATTAGGGTAATTAATTATGAACCCATAAATAAATAATAATTAAATTCCACAACTTATTTAATAAATATGGACAAGTGGTATAACATATTAACTAAATTATCAATTTAGTCCACTAATTAAATTAATTATCTAAACTTACCCTTCAACTAAATAACTGAAGTTATTGACTAGTCCAAATACCCATTAAAAATTTACGGAATGAGTCTTTTATGAAATAAAAAAACTCTAATTCTCAAAATGACCTAATGGATCGTTACGTTAATTAAGTATGGTGTCTTAAAGTATTTAGAGAGGTAAGCCACTATTTTTGACCAAAGAATTACAACTCATTAAAAGAACTAAAATCTATGGCCATGGATGGGTTTATTCATTAGTTCACTTTACCCCAGAAAGTGTAACAAATGACACAGGTAGGCGTGGTTGTAAAATCGAATCGAAAATTGAATCAAATTATAAATTGAGTCATATTGAAAAAAATAATTAATTAGTGGTTTGGTATTGAATTATTTTTTTTACTATACTTGGGTTGGTTTGGTTTTAACTAAAAAATGTCAACCGGATATTCTATATATAATTTTTAAAATTTATTTTATACATAAAAGTATTTACTTTGATATAATTTCTAAATATTTCTTATATTTTTTCATAATTTTTATCTTTCAATATATTATTCTAAATTTTTGAGACTTAGAATTTTGAATAGTCCAATAAATTATAGTCCATGAATATTAGTAACTCTACTAAAGTTCAAATCAAAATCAAATCAATACTAATGTTAATGCTAACAAAAAAAAATCAAATAAACACTAAGAATGTCAATAATGTTGAATATTTGTTCTTTAGTTTTACATTGGTTTAGACAATTAAAAAACATAACCTAATTTTGATTTTTCTTTAATGTTTAGTCATATAATTAGTACTTGTTAGGCTTATTTTAGCATGATTTAGTGTTATGATCATTTTCATTATGACTTATTAATTCTCAATATTTGTTTTATGCGATTTTATTATTATTTTTTGTTGAATATTTTAGTGTTATTACTCATCTCATATATTGTGTTATTTTCTTGAGAAACACCTTAGATAATTTATTTTGATAGGACTAAAGAAATATTTGGAACACAAGTTAGTTATATATTTGTATGCATATTTTACCGGAAAAACTCAAAAATCCAAAAATTCCAAAAAAATCTGAAATGAGGTTGATAAACCCAAATTTTATTAGTTTTGTTTGATTTATAAATTTAAAAATTTGACACAAATAATCCGATCCATACACCCCTAGCCATAATAAAGTCAGTACCTGGACTTTTATTGCATTTTATTGTTGTAGTATTAATTTTGTATCTAAGTGCAAGATGAATATTCCAGATAGATGGGAAAAGTAAATACTATCACCTTTTATCATATTAAGAAGAAAATAATTTATCAGTTTACTTTTACTATTTCATTTTGGATTTTGTAGGCATTTTAAAAAATAATAATTAATATGAGTCTACAATAATTATTTTAGTTGATGCATAATTTTAAATTTTAGAAAATAATTTGAAAATGAGTAATAAATATTGAGAATAAAATTTAAAAAATGCTTTTCTTGATATGTTGAAAGTAATTAGAGAAAATTTTAAAAATCATGGTACTTTATGGGGCCTGATAACTAAACTCAACCATGCTTTTCATATTTAATAAACCTATCGACACTTTCTCTCTACACTCTCTAGCTCACCTCTCTCCTCTCTCCTCTCTCACTCGGATCTCTACTTTTCTTGTCCTTCGCCCTCTGTGTATATGTGTATTTCTCCTTCCCTCATCTGTCTCACTTGGTGCATTTGTGTATCTCTCCTTCTCTCGTCCCTCTATCGATGTGTGTCTTACCTTCTTTCATACCTCTTTCTTTGTTCATCTATATCTCAAGCACATGTATTGTCCACCATTAATCTAGATACAATATGTTTTACATTTGTATTCATAATATAAATGTTTAAATTGCTGAAGAAAAAATTGAAGAAGTAAATATTCAAAAGCGAAAAGAGTTTGATACATCTAGATACTGTATGTTTCCATGATACATGTTGCTTTACATTTGTATCTATGATACAATTTGAATATCTCAAGAACAATAAAGAAGAAGAAGAATTTCATATGCGAATAAAAGTTTAATACATTCTAGATTTTCTTGATACAATCTGTATCTATGATACATGCTGCTATACATATTTGAATTAAAGCGAAGCTAAGAGTCTAACACAACTTGTATTTATGGATATGGTTCTTTACATTTGAATCTGTTAACCATAGTTGGTAGTGACAAGCAACATGGTTAAGAAGTTGTTAGAATTAGTTATGAATTAGTTACAACTTGTTAGATGTAGGTAGAAAGTTTGTTAGTAACTGAATTAGTTACTAAGTATATTTGTACATATACTCAATACATCACTTTGTACAAATAGGATAGTATATAAGGGTGTAAGACCCCACTGATGAATACACACAATTCATTTTACAAATTTTCTTTCTCTCTCTATACTCTTCTCCTCCTTCTCTCTACTCTTCATCTCTTCATCTTCTCTTCTCTGATCTGTGGTCACTGTGGGCTTCATCCTCGTTGCCTTCTTTGCTTCCATTTGTTGTTTGTAAAGACTCCATTGATGGAGTCATCATGGTATCAGAGCCTACAAGAACTGTAGGCCAGAAGAAGAAAGCGTGAAGTTCTCGTTCAACCTAGAAGAGATAGTCAACCTACGATCCAGTCGCTAAACCATCAGCAAAGATGTACACAGCTGAAGAAACCTCTGGATCACTGGAAACTGGTAATATGAACCTTGAGACGCCTCATGCAACCATTGGACCATCCAGCTATGAAGCTCCAGTCATAGGTCACAACCATCCTCTGTATCTCTACCCCAATGACACTCCAGGTAGCTCTCTAATCTCGCTTCAACTTACTGGCTCCGAGAACTATGCATTGTGGAGCAGATCTATGCGCATTGGCCTCCTAGGTAAGGGCAAAATTGGGTTTGTTGACGGAAAGTTCAAAAAAACTCAATTTACACCTGAGTGGTTTGACATCTGGGAAAGGTGTAACGCTGTGGTACTGTCCTGGATAATGAATGCTGTCGCACCTAGCTTGTTGAGTAGTATTGTCTATTCTGGTGATGCACATAAGGTATGGAGTGATCTGAAGGAGAGATTCGACAAAATAAATGGAGCACATGTGTTTCAATTGCACAAAGAAATTCACAGCTTGACTCAAGGAACTATGACAGTCACTGAGTACTACACTCAACTTAGGGGATTGTGGAATGAGTTTGATTCCATCATGCCATGCCCAGGGTGCTCGTGTGCTGAATCAAAAAAGTTCCAAGAGCATTTTGAATATCAGAGACTACTTGAGTTTCTTATGGGACTCAATGAGTCATACTCGGGTGCTAGAGGTCAAATATTGATGCAGTCTCCAATTCCAAACTTGAACAAAGCCTACTCTCTGATAGTAGATCATGAGAGCCAAAGAAACTTAACAAGTACAGGTCGTGAAAATGTTATGTCCAGAGTTGTAGAAAGTACTGCCTTATTCTCTAAGAAAGGAGGAGGAGTCAGCTTTGGTCAGCATCCAGGAGGTGATGACAACTCAGGAAGAGGACACTATGATAATCAATACAAACCATCAAAGTTCCAGGGCCAAAAGCTTCCAATTGTGTGTGAGGTGTGTGGCTACAGAGGGCACTCTAAGGAACAATGTTTTAAAGTGAAAGGATATCCAGTTGGATGGAAGTCAAAGAAGAAAAGAGAACAGTCCAACTCAAACTCATATGCTAATCAGGTTGAAGTCACAAGCTCACAGTCCAATATTGATGCACCTACAGCATTCTTTACACAGGATCAGTATCATCAGATCCTCCAACTGCTAGCAAAGGGAAGTGAAAATGGAGGGGACCACTCAGCTAAGGCAGCTACTGCAGGTAGTGCTTTATCTGCTTTAGTATCTAAATATGTAGATAAAAGGTGGATTATTGATACCGGTGCCACAAATCATATGACCTCCCAGTTTGAGTTACTACATACTTTTCACACAACACTATCTTCTGAGAGAAGACAAGTACTCTTACCCACTGGAAAGGTTACATCAGTCTCACATATTGGAAGTACTCGAATTCTTGATAATCAACGTATTAGCAATGTTCTGTTTGTCCCAGACTTCAAGTGCAATCTCCTTTCTGTCTCACAACTCACCAAAGAACTCAAGT
Organism: Solanum dulcamara; assembly: GCF_947179165.1. Classification (NCBI taxonomy): domain Eukaryota; kingdom Viridiplantae; phylum Streptophyta; class Magnoliopsida; order Solanales; family Solanaceae; genus Solanum; species Solanum dulcamara. Next base: position 63,205,760 of record NC_077244.1, on the reverse strand, counting down.
GTATGGCAGCATTCTTTCCTGACTTCTGTGTTTTTCAGGATCTCTTCAGTGGTCAGGTCAAGGGGATTGGTAAAGAGGATCAAGGACTCTACATTCTGCAGGAAGGTGATCTAAAGGCAGCAGTCAAGCATGCAGTCTCTATGGTCTCTACAATGAGCAATGTTACCTCAATTTGTAGCTCTGCTTCAGCCACTCTTTGGCATCTAAGACTAGGCCATATTCCTGTGGATGTAATAAAAAAATCTTTTACTATTGAAGTACTAGACAATGAACATCCTGCTTGTACTGTTTGCCCACTTGCTAAGCAAACTAAACTTCCATTTCCTATAAGCACTCATGTCTCACATACTATATTTGAGCTGGTTCACTGTGATATTTGGGGCCCCTACAGGGTTCCTACTCATAATGGGAAGAAGTACTTTGTGACTGTGGTAGATGATTATTCCAAGTTTACATGGGTCTTTCTTATAGCTTCTAAGGCAGATGCCATTGTAGTACTAAAAGATTTTTTTACACAGGTTCACAACCTCTACTCCACCACTGTTAAAACTCTGAGGACTGATAATGGAAGTGAATTCTTCAGTACTACTTTTCAGGCCATGCTGTCCATTCTGGGAATTCGACATCAGAGTACTTGTGTATACACCCCTCAACAAAATGGTGTGGCTGAGAGGAAGCACAGAACCATCCTGGAGATGGCCAGGGCACTCAGGTTCCAATCCTCTGTTCCTTTAAAATTCTGGGGTGAATGTGTTACCACTGCAGTCTATCTCCTTAACAGAGTACCTTCTAAGTTGCTCCAGTATAAGACTCCATTCGAACTACTCCACTCTCATCCCCCTTCCTTAGCCCACATTCGAGTCTTTGGGTGTCTCTGCTATGCATCTTGTCCACATATTCCTGACAAATTTTCTCCAAGAGCCATTCCAGCTGTCCTTATGGGGTACTCCTCTTCACAAAAAGGCTATCTGCTGTATGATCTGCACTCTAAGTCCTTCTTTGTTAATAGGCATGTTGTCTTCAAAGAAGACATATTTCCCTTCAAGGATGTACAGGTATCCCCTAATCCCATATTTCCTGTCCTCACACTTCTAGAGTCTCCTTCCCCTTCTACACTAACACCCATCATTCCTTCTTCCTCTGCCACACATCCTGATTCTGACCCACCTATCCCTCCAACTTCTTCACCTGATGAATCCCTGCCTCAAACTGCTCCTGATCCTCCCAGGAAATCCTCCAGACCTAGTAGGCCTCCTTCTTGGCTTCAAGACTACATCACCACCCCTGCAACTAACTCCTGCCCTTTTCCCATTGCTACTCAAATCTCCTATGATCATATCTCTCCCTTTTACAGCTCTTGCCTTGCTTCCTATTCAGCTATCTCTGAGCCAACCTCCTACAGAGCTGCATCCCTTGACCCCCAATGGGTCCAAGCCATGCAGCTAGAGATTGATGCCTTAGAGGCTAATCATACATGGTCCCTAGTTGACTTGCCTCCTGGCAAGAAATCTATTGGCTGTAAGTGGGTTTACAAGATTAAATACCAATCTACAGGTGAGATTGAAAGACTGAAAGCTAGACTGGTGGCCAAGGGATTCAATCAGCAGGCTGGTTTGGACTACAGTGAAACCTTCAGCCCAGTTGCAAAGATGGTCACTGTGCGAGCAGTTGTAGCTCTTGCTGCCTTTAGGGGCTGGTTTATTCATCAGATGGATGTCCACAATGCTTTTCTCAATGGGGACTTAGTGGAGGAAGTGTACATGACTATTCCTGAAGGGTTTGCTAGACAGGGGGAGTCCTCTACTAAAGTCTGCAAACTCCATAAATCTTTGTATGGGCTCAAACAAGCTCCCAGACAGTGGAACTTGAAGCTGACTGAATCCTTGCTGAAGCTGGGCTTTCACCAAAGTCATCATGACTATTCTTTGTTCACCAGACAAGTTGACAGTGATATACTTGTGGTACTAGTCTATGTAGATGATCTGCTAGTCACGGGGAGCAACACAAGGTTAGTAGAAACTACAAAAGGAGATCTGCAAAAACAATTCAAAATGAAAGACTTAGGTGAGCTGAAGTTTTTCTTAGGCATTGAGTGTGCCAGATCCAGTCAAGGAATTCATATGTACCAAAGGAAATATGCTTTGGAACTGATTGCTGAATGTGGCCTAGGAGGAGCTAAACCTGCAGAAACACCATTAGAGCAGAACAAAAAACTTACATCAGTGAAATATGATGAACTGATTCCATCTGAGAGCAGTTCTGATGATCACCTACTGCAACAACCTGAAAGATATCAAAGACTTGTGGGCAGACTCTTGTACCTCACCATGACCAGACCTGATATAGCCTTTCCAGTACAGGTACTGAACCAGTACATGCATAATCCCAAAGATTCACACATGGAGGCAGCACTTAGAGTTGTCAGATACCTTAAGGAAGCTCCAGGTCTTGGACTACTAATGCTATCTGATCAGACAAATACACTAACTGCCTACTGTGATTCAGACTGGGGAGCTTGTCTTGAAACAAGAAGATCAGTTACTGGATATCTGGTAAAGTTTGGTGGAGCCTTGATCTCTTGGAAATCAAAGAAACAAGAGACAGTGTCCAGAAGCTCAGCTGAAGCTGAGTTTAGAAGCATGGCCAACTGCGCAGCTGAGGTTACCTGGCTGGTAAGCTTGTTCAAAGAACTAGGAGTTCCCATTGAACTTCCTGTGAATATGATATGTGACAGCAAAGCAGCAATCCAAATTGCTGCAAATCCTATCTTCCATGAAAGGACCAAACACATTGATATAGACTGTCATTTTGTAAGAGAGAGGATATGTCAAGGAATACTGAAAACTAACTTCATTCATACCAAGGATCAACTAGCTGATATTCTCACAAAAGGCTTAGGCAAAACACAGCATCAACAACTACTGAACAAACTTGGTGTACTGAATCTCTTCAAACCATGAGCTTGAGGAGGAGTGTTAACCATAGTTGGTAGTGGCAAGCAACATGGTTAAGAAGTTGTTAGAATTAGTTATGAATTAGTTACAACTTGTTAGATGTAGGTAGAAAGTTTGTTAGTAACTGAATTAGTTACTAAGTATATTTGTACATATACTCAATACATCACTTTGTACAAATAGGATAGTATATAAGGGTGTAAGACCCCACTGATGAATACACACAATTCATTTTACAAATTTTCTTTCTCTCTCTATACTCTTCTCCTCCTTCTCTCTACTCTTCATCTCTTCATCTTCTCTTCTCTGATCTGTGGTCACTGTGGGCTTCATCCTCGTTGCCTTCTTTGCTTCCATTTGTTGTTTGTAAAGACTCCATTGATGGAGTCATCAGAATCTATACAATATTTGAATTTCTCAAGAACAATAAAGAAGAAGTAGAATTTCAAAAACGATGAAGAGTCTAATACATATGGTACATTTTAAGATGCTTTCTAATACAATGTGTATCTACAATACATGTTACTTTACATCTCTATCTATGATACAAAGATTGAATTGCTCAAAACAGCCAAAGAAGAAGAGAAGATTCAAAGAGAATAAGAGAAGATTCAGAAGCCACCTCAAGTTTTAGCAAAAGGATATTCATAATAAAACCTAAGCTTATCGAGTTCACTACGAATGAGGACAGTGATGTTATATTCTTAGAATCTGAGTTCTGGGAATTCCTGAATTTTATTTCTAATGGGATTAATCATTTTTTATCTTTCCTTGTTGGGCTCATTTCCTCTTGACAAATTATTGATCAAAATAGCTGTTTTGAATTGAATAGAGGAGGAGGATGAAGCAAAAAAGCAATACGGAGGGGGGGGGGGGGGGGGTTGGCAATATTTTTTTGAGACAGGCTGGGAGGGGGGAGAGTGTCGAGATCGAGATCGAGAGAGTCTGCTAGGAAAAAGGAAATCTTTCATTGGATTATGTAATTTTTTTCAAACTATAGTTGGGTTGAGTAGATATATTAGCTATGCTTGCTTAGTTATGCAGTTTTTTTAAAAAGGAATAAGTAAAATTGAGAATCTAGTTTTGAAATAGTGGACAAGTAAAAGTGAATAATGAGTATTTTTTTATTCTTAACATTAATTATTTATCCTCCAAATCATTTTTCGTGACTTAAGACTAAACATCAATTAATCCATGTCAATCGTTTCTTAAAAGACCTGAAAAATTGAAATTGAATAAGTAAAAGTGAACGGGGGAAGTACAAGGTAAGAAAGTGTAAAATTACGGGGAAACAACATTTAATTATAAGGAATCGGAAAGATTCTTGGAAATGAAGTGGTTCAATCTTGAGTCGACATTTTCAATTTTAGTCATGAAAAGAATGACATAAATTGATGTTTTAAACTTCAATAAGAAGTACCGTTCAATCTCTATTGATTATATATTATTATTATTATTATATATATGGTACACTTGTTGTGTTATATGAAAGTTGCTGGCTATTGTGAGCATGATGTGTTGCAGATTGGCAAGTTCTCCATCACAGTAGTAGTAGTGTACAAGAAAGTACTATGGGAGGTCCCAAAAGTGCAATGATGATAAATGATATGTAATAACAAAGATGTCCAAAATGAATCTTTATATTCAGGCTGGCTATAATGAATAGGCTTGCAACAAAGGGAAGGTTGGCTATTTTGCTTGAGACTTTTCCCATACCTATAAATAGTCGTTTAAAATGTTTTGAAAGATAATTTTTAACCAACAAACATAAATCTTATAACCTAAGCGAAGAGGAGAACACAAAGAGAGGATTTTAAATCTAGAAAGACCGGGAACCAGCTAGGAGTCGCCGTGGAGGCAGAGATTTGTGGTTTATCATTTCTTCTCTATATTAATTGTTTTTATGTTTTTCTTTTAGATGATTTGTTGTAATTTCTTGTCACGATCCAATTCACCAGGCCATGCGGGCACCTACTCTAACACCTAGATAGTAGAACCCTTACAAAAAATACATGTGAAAGTTTGACAAAAAGCCATTAATAGCCAAAAATAGCAGTGAAAACACCGTAAATGAAAATTTTAAAACTCCAATTTGATTACAAGAAAACACTTTAACACTCCAAGAATACTAGTCTAAGTAGGTACAAGAGCTTCTAAAGATACAGAGTATAAATAAAAATAAGACATAGCTCCCACCATAAGGAAGGAAGAGTAGAAGCTGTTGGAGACTCATATTCGTCTTCACCTATGAAACATCACTGACCCTGCAACCAGACTATGCCAAGTGGTATAGCAAGAGTAGTATCAGTACAAACAATACGTACTGGTAGGCATCATCGGTCAACCCGATACCCACTGCATAATATAAAGGAATCGACAAGAAGAAAATATGCTCTTAAGAGATTCACCGCCAAACCTTATGCAAAACTCTTATCATTCTCATTAAATTCACTCAAGCCTAACTCTCATCCCTTCTAATTGGTTCGCTGCCAACTCTAATACAAATCAAGGCCTAACCCTTCTATCACATAGAGGAGATTCCAAACTACGGGTCATACAACTCTGTCTACAAGTCTTTACCTTTAGCTTTCACACCAACACCTGACCCTAGAATAATTAATATCTCACTTGGAAAAGAAAAACATTTAAGTGAACTAAGACTTTCCTCTTAACCGGACTGGCCCGCTATGGCGGGACTTATCCTGCTCTGGTGGCCTCGCCACAGCGGGATTCCTCCCACCAGAGCGACCTAGCCGGAGACAGTAACTCCGACTTCTCCCTCAAATCCCTTTTTTCATATATACCAACAGGACACCATCAATATCCGACTCTAAGTCACTAATTTTATTAAACCACACATCAATTTCTCTCCACTTGTTTACCACGATCTCATACCTACGATACATATGCATCTAGCAACCATAACATAACTTAAACATTTCTATTTATAGAAACACATTAACAATTTACCATTTTAAGAGTAATATACAGTTCACCGTGCAATTCTCAATTACAACTGTTAACATGACAACACTTGGACCTTCGGTCCTTTTCTATCAATTATTACACAGAATGGGCATGCTCAAATATATATCAAGTCAGTTTTTCTATCATCACACATATAGTCAAGATCAATTTACAGATGATAGCCACACAATGGTTCTCTCATGGAACTCATACTCAAATTATTAGTGTGTCGGCGTGACATCCGATCTAATATATGTCGGAATGACACCCGATCTAATATATGTGTCGGAACATGACACTCGATCCAATATATGTGTCGAAATGTGACACCCAATCCAATATATGTGTCAAAATGCGACACCCGATTCAATATCACAATCACAATCCACAATGAATAGTTTACATACTTGCACAATCAAGTAGCAGATTCATTGCATGTAATTGTTCACAATAGTCATTTCATTAGTTACATTCTATCTTTTCCTTCATTAATAATATTTCATCAAGCCTTCTTTATTTAAGGCATCACTTTTGGAGAGCAAGTTCAAGATTATGAATTTCATAGTCCTGGGATTGTAGACCCATTACAACAACATATCAACCATTCAACCACAACAATTAAATAAATAGAAGACGTCATAACCTTATTCAATCACTATTGAGAGTCTCTCTATGATATAGACCAACCATAACTTATAACCACACATAATTAATAGGTTCATTCAATGGATAATTAATAGGTTCATTCAAGAGATTTATCAATACTAGATCAATTACCTTCTCCCCTTACTTCATGGTTTACATTACTCAGATAATTCACATAGAACCATCAATCATATCAATAAGCAGTATTACAATTATCAATCAAAAACTATACTATTATCACTAGTCATAGGATAATCATACCCACATGGTGCATTCCTATCCTAAACAACAATAACAATACAATCAGCCATCCAAACTCCGTGCCCGAAGGACTAGACATGAAATCTCCTATCAATTACAATATAGAATGCGTGGGAACAAATTTACAACTAATCAATTAGAGAAACCTAGCCTACCTAGGTGCCAAGCATTCATGAAGAGATAACACCGCTGAAATCATTGGTTCCAGATGTTCTATGGGCAAGACCAGATTGAATTCTCCGGGTTGAAGCCTTCCAAAAGCTAAGATTCCCTCCCCTCCACTTCTTCATTCAAGAACAATCTTTTTGGAGGGTTTTGCAGAAACCCTCACCTCTAACTCACACTTGGGAGAAGTGGAAAAAATAAAAAATTCGTGACTTAAGTTCTTTCCCACGATCTTCCACTCTGACGGCGCTGCGGGGCGGGACCATCCCTCTCTGACGAGATAGTGGGATCCAGTCAAACCAGATTCTTGTGATTTCTTTTTAATCAAAATTAACGAGGTTCGGATCGTTACATTTCTCCATGTCTATGTGAAACTATATTTCTCGTTTTGAGGTTAGGTCCTAGTATGAATGTTGTCGTCATGTACTTGAGTTGATTTGCATATATCTATCGTATGGGTTGTTTGTCTAACTTTATGCTCACAATTCTATTGATTCGAGATCAATAGGATAAATATATATTCTATAATGGAACTCTAGAGAGGAAAGTTAAATATTGAATATGAGTTAAATAGAGTAGCTAGGATGCGTTACAGTCCTTCGGAAATAAATTTGTGGCTAGGTTAGAGATATACCTAGCTAGTTTGCCCTATTCGGTTCACATACTGGAGATCTAAATGCACTCATGTTGCTAACATATCATTACTTAACAATATAGATATGGGTCAATTATGAATAGAAGATTAATGACTCGAGAGACAATGATCATATTATCAATCCAGTAAATCAACAACTCGATAGTAATTTCTATGATAACTAAACTGCATACACAATATTTACTAGCAAATCCATAGCCTAGATAGTTTTCATCTCATTGATTACATAAAAAACAACAACATTCATTAGTTTTTTTTTTCATATCTAGTTTAGTTCACTAGCAATTAAACCTTGAGATTTTATAGCTTGAATAAATAATTAGGACTAGTTCAATTTAGTAAAAGGTTAATCATAAATCCTATGAACTCGACATTCAATTGCTTGTAATCACTATATAACATGCACGACTATGTATACTTGTATGTGCAAAATTGGGAGCAACAAGTGGCCACAGCAAGGGGGCATCAGTGTATAGGATGACTTTGCTGCAACAATCAAAAAAGGAGATCGCCACAGATTATTACTAAACAGATTGTTCAGGAGGCAGTTTTCCGACTTAGTTTGTTCCCTATATATGAGATAGTACCAAATTTTATTTTTTGTATTAAAGACTTAATTTGTTCTCTTTCCTAATCTCGCTCGCGCCTCTTCTCCTAACATATAGCAATCAATCGTAATTAAATAAACTATAACTATAAATCTCTAATTACTACCGTCATTTTGAAAGATACCCTTAAAAATGTAGTACTGCTATGTAAGAACAATTCTTTACCAACTAAATAAATATAAGGACCCATTTTTGTCATTTTCTCTCCTTTTTCCTCTTCTTTCCGGTTTACAGTTTTCGCCTTTGCAATCTCCATTTCTTTTGCAATAAAAGTGTTAACAGAAAATAAAAATTAAAAAAATCTTGAATCCCCATCTGCTCAAAGCTTTTAGATGAACAACGCCATGCGTGATTCGAAACTACAGCAATGAAACGCTCGAAAGTGCCCAAAATCTACACCATTCCATGGAGGAGGTAAATGGTGGATTGATCAAGTTGATCTGTTGTGTTAAGAATTCCGATTGGGGCCGCATTGGTCGGGAATCTACTGTTGCACGTCTCTATTATCGAAATACTGGGATCAATATTGATCACAACCAGCCCTATGCTGAATTTTGGATGGGCACACACGAGTCTGGCCCCTCCTATGTTGGGGACACACAAAATCTGACATTGAAGGATTGGATTGAAAGAAACCCTAGTGTCCTTGGAGAAACCGTTTTGAACAAGTGGGGTACCAATTTTCCCTTTCTCTTCAAGGTTTGTTTCATCTGTTTTTAAAATTAAAAATTAAAATTTAAAAAATTGTACTTTGAAAAAAAACATTTAAAATGTTTTACATAGTTTGGATCTCGAAAAAGTGAAAAGTGACACATACAAATTGGGACAGAGGGAGTACATATTATCTATTTGTTTGATTTTCTGGAATTTCCATTAGGTTGATTTGTGCAACTGGTACCTTTTTAAATTTTTTTTTTAAAATTTTTTTATGGTTGGTGCTGCCAGTGGAACCCAAACCTTAGATGAAATGGTTCACATAATTCAAAACAAATCAGGGAATACTAAAACGGCTCTCTTAGTGAATCTTTTAAAGTTTTGATTTTGATCATGCTATGTAGTAGCAGTACACTAATGTGTTATGAGCCAATTGTCCCTCGTTGGATAAAAAAGAGAAATGTTAATGAGTTTATAAACTAAATGGGTTCTCTCACCTATCAGCTTAGTCTTTTGGGTTCGGTTCTCTTTTTGGTCTATAATGCATAAGAACTACTAGAGTGACTCCAATTATGGCCTTTGGTATTGACATTGTCTGCATCTGAGAAAATCCAGATAAGACAATTCAGATTAATTTCATACATTTTAAGTGAGTGTAAGTCTTATATACATGTTTTTATAGTATGGATAAATAGGTTTCTAACATTTCTTTTGTTTTTAGGTATTATCTGTTGCCAAAGCTTTGTCCATACAGGCCCATCCAGACAAGGATTTGGCCACTTCTCTGCATAAAGAGCAGCCTTCTGCATACAAGGATGACAATCACAAACCCGAGATGGCTTTGGCGCTGACACAGTTTGAAGCTTTATGTGGGTTTGTCAGTCTTGAGGTACTCAAGGACTTAGCGTTTATGTTAGCTTAGTTAATATTTGGAGTTTTGATAGACTTTCATACTCTCAAATGATGCACATTTCAGGTGCATATAAATTTACTATATTCCTTAAAAGTGATTCTGTAGAAGCACTTTTATGCAATAATCTGGAGTCCTACAATTAGTTCAAGTGGCAAAGGTTAAGGGACTTGTAACTTAGGTCACAAGTACAAGCTATGCGCCATGCGAACTAAGCTTGGCATTTAAGTGGAGAAAGGTAGAAGGACGGGCCCATTATCCCTGAGTTTCGAAGGCTAGGTTTGTCCTAAGGGTTGGCTCCTGATGGATTCCTTGGTCATTAAAAAAGCATATGTGGTGCAGTCGAGAGGCTACAGTGCCCATTTTTGATAGATAATAAGATCACTTGACTGCTTCTATGTACACGAACATCTCATTCAAAATCTGATATTTTGTTAAGCTTCTCTTCATTGGCAATATCATGAGTGTGAACCTGTCCTATTAAAATAATTATTATGAATAGTTTAAAAGTAAATGTTTGTTTTGTATTCTACTATTTAAACATTTTCTTTTTTTTTAAAAAAAAATAGTATGGAATTGAGCTTGTGGTTCCTCCCCTGACAACCAGATGTCCAAATTTTAAACTTAAGAGAGTAAAATTATCTGAAATGCGAAAAAGAGTTCCAGATGGCATTTTGCATCCCCTCCTTCCTTGTCCAGGTGAAATGAAAGGCTGCTAACTGGGTATTCTGGTTGACACACCTGTTAAGAAGCTAGCATAGTTTGCTTTCTTTTTTTGAGTTCAAAAGTTGTGCAATTTATGTAAGGCTGTTTCTGCTTCTGGTTCAAAACATACTAGTTGTGCAAAACTAGTATGGTAATTTGGTTGACAAGCTTCTTGTTATGAGAGATCTAGAAATGGGGTAGGGCTGATAGAGTTGAATCCAAAGATTTTAAGTAAGTGGCTATGGAGCTGCAATGACAATGAGTAAGAATTTAGTGTAAATATATTTATATAAAAAAATTCAACTATAAATGTATAGTTCAAACCAATAGCCAGGAGTTGATGTAGATCCATCATTGGCAGGACAGGCAGTAATATACCTTATTCATGTGGTTGATTTTCTAGATTTTCTCTGACAAGATTAGGAACGAAGACATAGGGGGTAAGGTGGGAATGACCTCCGTAGTGGACAAGATAGGGGAAGCGAGACTGAGATGGTCCAGGCACGTGAAGAGGAGGAGCACAGATGCGCCAGTGAGAAGGTACGATAGGTTGGCAGTGATAGATTTTAGGAGAGGTTGAGGTAGACCGAGATTTGGGAGAGGTGATTAGACTGGACATGACACATCTTCCGCTCACCAAGAACATGACTCTAAATAGGAGAGCAGTGAGATGGAAGAATAGGGTAGAAGGTTTGTAGGTAGTTGAGTAATTTCTCTCTTTTCTGTTGGAGAGGATGGTTCTAGTTTAGATCACCTTCTCTACTCCCTCTTCTCCTTACCATTATTATGATTCCTTCTTTCGTCCAACTTTGACACTATTGTTGTTTCTTTTACTTTGATTATCTTTACTATTTCTTTTTTTTTTTGAGAAGGTAACAACTTGTATTCTATTCCAACAACAACAACCCAGTGAAATCCCACAACATGGGGTCTGGGGAGGGTAGAATGTACGCAGACCTTACTCCTACCAAGGTAGGACGGCTGTTTCCTGGAGACCCTCGGCTCAGTAAAAGCATAAATGCATAAAAAAAATGTTAGATAAGAATAGGAAATTAAAAGCTTTATGAGAAAAACAACAAACAAATAACGAATAGATAACAAATAAATACAAATAAATAAATACAAATAACAAATAACGATTAAATAAATAATGATAGCGTCACAGGTTCAATAGAGTAATTAAAGCATAGAAAGTAATAAATAATAACATAAATAACAGAAATCAGAATTCACAGCGCAAGAGATCGTAATGCACTACTACGCCTATGAATAGAGAAGAATAACGAGACTATGAACTAGCATTCTACCCTAATGTGGGTCCTCCACACCCTCCTATCTAAGGTCATGTCCTCCGTAAGCTGTAACTGTGCCATGTCCTGTCTAATCACCTCTCCCCAATACTTTTTCGGCCTACCCCTACCTCTTCTGTAACCATCCATGGCCAGCCTCTCACACCTCCGCACTGGGGCATCTGTGTCTCTCCTCTTCACATGTCCATACCATCTCAGTCGCATTTCCAAAAAAAACAAAACCCGCCACAACATATTACAGGTTCCTAATTACAATTGTGGAGAGTAGCAGGAAGATCTTCAATCCTATAGCAAAATTTACAAAGAACCTAAAACATCTGTAACTGATTCTAGATCTTCCGTGTAATCCTGTGTACACCAAAAATGAAACAAAACTAAGCAGTTCATCTTAATCTTCTGGATGGAATTACTCGTCTTGGAAGCATCTGAGATTTCTTTCTTTCAACTCAGACAACCAAATGCAAGCCAGAATGATGTTCCATCTCTCTTTATGCCCAGTAATGCTTGCATAACTGCTCCATATCCTCAAATTCTGGGTAACTCTGCTAGGCATAACCCAGTTCATGCCCTTCAAATTGATGAAAACATTCCACAAAATGTTGGTTATCCTACAGTGAAGGAAGAGATGGGTGACAGTCTCTGCTTACCACATAGAAAGCACCTAGGACTCAGTTGAATATTTCTCTTCATAAGGTTTTCCTGGGTCAAAACTTCCTGCTTAGCCAGAAGCCAAGTAAAACAAGACACTTTGTAGGGGATTGTAGTTTTCCGTATCAACTTCGATGGCCACCCATTCCTCTGACTGTTACAAGGATTAACTTCTTGTAGGCTTTTTTGACACTGAAACTGTCTTCATTGTGATCCTGCCATCCCAAACTACCTTGTGCGTCAGTAGTTCCTTTGAACTGCCCCAAGACCAGGTAAAAGTCCACCAACCTCTGGATCTCCCAGTCATTCAGAGATCTTCTAAAACTCAGATTCCACCCTTGGTTTGACCATATCTCTGCCACAGTGGCCCTTTGCTGCTGGTTTAGGGTGAAAATATCCGGGAACAAAGCTTTTAAAGATCCTTGTTCTAGCCATCTATCTTCCCAAAAGAGGTCTTCCTGCCATTACCCCAATTTGATACTGCAGTTTCCTCTGAGCTTTGACCAATGGTTTCTGATGGCTCTCCAAAGGCTTGATCCATAAGTGCTAGTGGCCATTTTAGTTATTTAATGATCCTCCATTTCATATTTGGCCTGTATTACATCTTTCCACAGTACTTGCTCACTGGAGGCAAATCTCCACAGCCGCTTCATCATAAGTCACTGGTTCTGGATTTTTAAATTCCTTACCCCCATCCCCCCTGCCTGTTTATTCTTAATCAGAGTATCCCACTTAACCGAGTGAAATTTCTTGGTTTCACTATTTCCTTCCCACAGGAAGGTTTTTCTCAAAGCATGTAGTCTATCAATTACATCATCAAGAATAGGGAAAAGAGACATCATATAGGTAGGCATAGAGTCAAAAACACTGTTGATGAGTGTTAATCTTCCTCCTAAAGAAAGGTACTGGCTCTTCCCATTCACCAACCTTTTTTCACATTTTTCAATCACCCCATTCCAGATGCCTATGGATTTGCTTTTGGCTCCCAAAGGCATCCCCAAGTATGTAGTTGGTAGGTCTCCTATCCTTCCACCCAAAATCCTAGCCAGAGAGGGTAAATCAGGGACTTCATTTACTGGATACAAGAAACTCTTGTTCCAATTGATGTGAATCCCTGAGATAGCTTCAAAGAGAACAAGGATTACCCTTAAAATCTTGAGTTGGTTCCTGTTTGCATCACGGAAGACAAGAGTGTCATCTGCATATTGTAAGTGAGTAATTTCCAAAACAGCCCCCACTCTCCTGGATACCCTAAAACCTCTCAACCACAACTTTTCTTGAGCAATTTTCAACATATTATTTAGCCCCTCCATAGCAATAACAAAAAGGATAGGAGATAATGGGTCTCCTTGTCTTAAACCTCTCTGTGAAGAGAAGAAACCTGTAGGGGAGCCATTTATTAGAACTGAGAATTTCACAGTGCTGATGCAAAACTTCATCCATCTTAACCATCTACCTCCAAAACCCCTTTTAGAAAGAGTCTCCAGCAGGAACTCCCAATTGAGGTGGTCATAAGCTTTTTGAATGTCCAACTTACATAGGATGCCTGGGACACTGCTTCTAGTTCTAGTGTCAACACACTCATTTGTCATAAGAGTGGCGTCCATTATTTGTCTCCCTTTTATGAAGGCCAATTGTTGGGGGTCCACCAGTTTATGCATAACCATTTTGATTTTCTCAGTGAGTAATTTGGAGATGATCTTGTACACACTACCAATTAGGCTAATAGGTCTGAAGTCAGTGAGCTCCTTAGCACCCATTTTTTTGGAATTAAAGCCACATAGGTTTTGCTATCAACAGCCTCTCTGTCCCACCAAAGGTAGGGGTAAGATTTGTGTACACCCCACCCTCCCCAGTTAGAGGTATGCTGTTGTATATAAATCTATGACAAGATGAGAAAGACTACTAAAAGCCATAGGACCTTAAGTGTACAAACATGAGTACATGACTAGTTAGATTATTTTTTTTTGATTGTGATAACAAGTACATTGATTTTTTTCTAGGAGCTCAAACTGATTGTTCGTACTACACCCGAGATTGTGGAAGTGATTGGTAATGCAAAAGCAGAGCAAGTCTTGAACTTGAATGCGGATGATGGGAAGGAGGAAGTTAGATTACTACTACAATCAGTATTTACTGACATAATGACTGTTCGCAAGGACATGATTGCTGAAGTGTTAGCCAAGCTGATTAGTCGCCTAAACTTTGAAGACCAGGTAATCCAAATTGATCTGTGACCAAGTGAAAGTATAATTATTTTGTAATACTTGGGCATTAGTTGGATGCGTCCTTTTTATTATCTAGTGTGGTTGTAACTTGCTCATTTGGACAGTAATTCTCTTAGGTTTAGGAAATGTTTGGTCTTTATTGTCATACTTCATGTGTTTGTGTCTTAGACCAATCTCTTAACATAAAGATGTGCTTGAATGCCACTACTAACTTACATTTAGATTCCTAGATTGGGGGAATGTGGATTGCACTGGCAGACAATGTAGAATAAGTTCATTTCTGAAGAATTCGAGGGATTAGAGTATCAAAAGGTTTTACTAATTTGGGTATGGGATTTTTGGATCTTAATACTACACCTGATCTATCTCATCCATGTTCATTCACTAAAAAAAAAGAGAAAAAAATTATTCTTACATGTTACTGTGTATGGGTTAGCTGAAACGGAATTGTTATAAACTCCATCAAGTTGCTTTTGTTGTGCAATTTTATGCTAAGGAGCTATTTTTCTTGGACATGATTTGCATCTAAGTTGCTATACTTATCCTTGCAATGTGAATGATTCAGTTTTCCTTTATTTCCCATTATGGTTGAACCTTGGATGCGTCAAAAGTTTACATTCATGAAAATGACTCTTGACTGTATCTGCTGCATCAAATTCTGTCATTTTGGAAAAGATGGGAGACATGTTGATTTGAGTTTCTATTACTTGTGTTGATGCATAATGCTTATGTGGATTATGTGGTGGAGCTGAACTGCTTATGGTCTCTTCTGGCATATTAGCTGTAACTCTTGCTACTGAAATACAGCTTTCCCATTGTCTCTTATTTTTATGGATATGTGCGTTCATCTTTCATGTTTGTAGGCGAGGCATCTAACTGACAAAGAACAACTGATTCTACAACTTGAGAAGCAGTATCCAGCTGATGTTGGTGTCTTGGCTGCATACTTGTTAAATTATGTGAAACTCAACCCTGGTGAAGCTTTATATTTAGGCTCAAATGAACCTCATGCATATTTATATGGTGAATCTGTTGAATGCATGGCAAATTCAGATAATGTGATACGTGCTGGTCTAACTCCAAAGCAACGAGATGTTGAGATACTTTGTTCAATGCTCACATACAAACAGGTATTGTGAGACGCCCTTACGCTTTTACTTCATTGCCCGCGTTTGGTTAATCTTTGTGATATAGTTGGAGACTGAAGTTCACAACTGAACTTTGAATAAAGCAACAACTTTGTTATGCTTCAAAGAATAGGAGTCTAATCAATTAAAGGTTAGGCAAGAGTTCTATTATTTTGCGCTCAACATGGTGACTGAAATTGTTTGGGATATCTTCTTTTATTACGAATCCTATCAAAGAATTCAAGAGCCAGAGTTAACGAGGAAATGTTGTACGTAGGTGTTTAAGTCACGTGTCTTTTCACTATGAGAAGATACTTTAGTGTTATCTCCAATTTATTCTCTAAAAAGAAATGCATGCATTGGGCGTCTCTTTACCTATAGGAATCTGAATCAGTTTTTCTGTTGCAGGGTTTCCCTGAAATTCTGAAGGGTACTGTGGTTAATCCCTACACAATGAGATACCTCCCTCCTTTTGATGAATTCGAGGTGGACCGTTGCATTCTTCCCCAAAACTCAACTACTGTATTTCCTTCCATTCCTTGCCCTTCCATTTTTTTGGTCGTGGGGGGAGAGGGAACGATGACCACATCATCGGACGAGGTAGTTGCTGAAGGTGATGTCTTTTTTGCATCTGCAAATACCAGCATTACTGTTGCAACCTTGTCTGGTTTGCATCTATATAGAGCAGGAGTTAGCAGCAGGTTGTTTGAGTTGCATAAATAGTGTATTTAATTCTAACTCTAGCTAGGATTGATTCAAATACCAGGAATCTACACAGATGAATTTGTTGCGTTAAAGTGATATTAGTGGTAAATGAATTCTTCTCAGGTAAACATATTTTCTCCCAATTCTTTTGACATCTACATGAAAATGACTTTTTTTTAAAGAGATAATGTTAAAACCACGCATAAACTATCACCTTTTTCGCGGGTTTCATACTTCAACTATCCATTATGCTATTTACTTATCACTTTTTTTTGCAGATTTCATACCTTAACTATAGCACCCTTTGTATTAAAATACACTTTGATGTTGAGTTAGCCTACACATGCCTATTGTCGATTGAGAGTAAATATTTGACCAACTCAGTATTGAGGTGTATTTTAATACAACAAGAGTGATGGTGTTTAAGTAGATCAAAGGGAACAATAGATAATTCAGGTATAAATTTTGCTAAAAAAGGTGATAGTTTTGATGTATTTTGATTCTTCAAATTTTATTTTTACGTGACAACTTTCAAAAAAACAAAAATATTATTAATATATCCCAAGTATATTATACTGGGACTATTTTATATAATGTTAATATTCCATCAATATCTTATATATAATATTATATATTTAGTATACAAAGTATACAAATTGTATGTATAATATAATACTAAACAAAATAATTATACATATTAGTAAATATGTGCAGTATATTTAAAGGATAATTATTGTTATACCCCAAAAAAGGAAACTATTTACTTTTGAATACCTCATTACTTTCATACCCTTTATTTTTAATTATCTCGCTCATTTGATATCATGAGAGTAAATAATGTACTATGATGGTATCAAACAGTTTCGCTGAAGCACTGTCACAATGAACTATTAATGAAAAATCATGATAGTCGGCCCGTTGGTTCTTTGTCACTCCCTGAAGTGAATCAGGCAAATTATAACCAATGAAAAAGAGGTTATGGCCCCAGTCATGGTATAATCATGATGCTCGGCTGGCACCGAGAAATGATCATCAAAATAAAAAAAAGAGTGAAAAGTCGAAAGTTTTACCAAAGAAAAATTCAGAAAGTATATGTCATAGATGTGGAGGTATGCGGCACTGGTCACGGATATGTCGGTCATCAAAACGTTTGATTCAGCTATATCAGTCATCCTTGAAGAGGACAGAAAATAATTCAGAGACAAACTTTATCTCTGAAGATAATATTGAGCCTATGCATTTGGATGTAGTTGATTTCTTTAATTTTTCAGAAGACAATATGAATATTGATAAGCCTAATAATATTTAAATAATTTTCTTTTTATTTGTCTATACTAATTGATATGTTTATATTTTTCTAATCCATGTAAATAAATAAAATTTGTAGAATGGATCCTATTTTAATTATAATATTTATTTTATTTCTTTTTGAAGAAAAATATGGATATGTCTCAAATTTTGTTTGGATCAATGATCAATAACGAGGATATTTGCGTAATTGATAGTGGAACAACTCATGCCATTTTTAAAGACGAGAAATATTTTTCCAAATTTTTTAGAAGAAAAGCAAATGTTACTACAATTTCTGACAATTCAAAAATAATAGAAGGCTCCAGAAGAACTACTATATTTCTGCCTAAGGGAACAAAAATTGTTATAGAAGATGCATTATTCTCTTCTAAATCCCCAAGAAACTTGTTAAGTTTTAAAGATATCCGCAGAAATGGATATCATGTTGAGACACTAAATGAAATGAATACTAAATATCTTGGTATAACCAAAAGTGTCTCAGGCCAGAAATATATTTTAAAAAAATTATCAATTTTGTCGTATGACCTATATTATGCAAAAATTAATGCAATTGAACAACATTTGATCGTAAACCAACATTTTACTGATCTAAATACATTTGTGTTATGGCATGATCGAATAAGTCATCCTGGATCAATAATGATTAGACGAATCCTTGAAAATTCAATTGGACATCCGTTAAAGAACCAGAAAATTTTTACAAATGATGAATTTTCATGTGTTGCTTGTTATCAAGACAAATTAATTGCCAGACTATCACCCTAAAGGTTGACATCAAATCTCCTGCCCTTTTAGAGCGTATACATGGAGATATATGTGGACATATTCATCCATATAGTGGATTGTTTAGATATTTTATGGTCCTAATAGATGCATCGTCTAGATGGTCTCATGTGTGCCTCTTATAATCTCGCAACCTGGCGTTTGCGAAGTCGTTAGCACAAATAATAAGATTAAGGGCGTAATTTCCAGATTATCCAATTAAGGCTATTCGCCTTGATAATGCTGGAGAATTTACATCACAAGCTTTTGATGATTATTACTTATCAATTGGGATAAAAATTGAACATTCTGTTGCTCATGTCCATACTCAAAATGGCCTTGCAGAATCATTTATTAAGCGTCTACAATTGATAACAAGACCTCTACTAATGAAAACAAAATTATCAATTACTGTTTGAGGTCATGCTATCTTACATGAAGCAACACTTGTACGTCTCAGACCGACACATTATAATAAATAATCTTCGTCACAATTAGTATTTGGTCATGAGCCAAATATAGCCCATCTACGAATTTTCGGTTGTGCAGTAGATGTGCATGTATACAAAAATGGGCCCTCAATGAAGGTTAGGCATCTATATTGGGTTTGACTCACCCTCCATAATTTGATACCTTGAATCGTTGACCAGAGACTTATTCACTGCTCGATTTGCAGATTGTCGCTTTGATGAAATAACTTTTTCGCCATTAGAGGGAGAGAAAAGGAACCCGCAAGAGAAATTGCGTGGAAAATTTCATCACTATCTCATTTTGATCCACATAACCGCAAATGTGAGCAGGAGGTCTAGAAGATCATCCACTTACAAAAAATAGCAAATCAAATACCAGATGCATTTACTGATTTGAAATGAATAACTAAGTCACATATCCCTTTAGTGAATGTGCCTATCCGAATTGATATTCCAAAAGGACCATCTACTAGTATCATAGCTTCTAAATCCAAAACATGCCTGAAGCGTGGTAGACCATTGGGTTCAAAAGATAAAAATCTTAGAAAGAGAAACGAGAGGAATAATAAAGATGATACTACACAAGAACCTCCTGAAGAAGCTCAAGATTTGAGTAATCCTGATATTCCTGAAGAAATCAGTGAACCCAAGATTCAAGTGAATAAAGAACTTTCAATAAGTTCTATCGGTGATGAGATAAATTTAGATCGATCGAAAATTACAGTGGATAATATTTTTTCATATAATGTTACACTTAACCTCCTGCAAGATAGTGAAAGTTTTGAGCCTGAATCTATCGAAGAATGTCGACGTAGATATGATTGGCTAGAATGGCAAAAGACAATTCAATTAGAATTAGACTCACTTGCTAAACGTGATATTTTTTGACCTATAGTCCAAACCCCTGAAGGTGTAAAACCAGTTGGATATAAATGGATTTTTGTGCAAAAATGAAATGAGAGAAATAAAATTGTAAGATACAAGACACGCCTTGTTACACAAGAATTCTCTTAAAGACTCGGGGATAACTATGAAGAAATATATTCACCTGTTATGGATGGAATAACTTTTCGATATCTCATCAGTTTAGCTGTACATAAAAATCTTAAAATATATCTAATGGATGTAGTTACAACTTATCTTTATGGTTCACTTGATAATGAAATTTACATGAAAATTTCAGAAGGATTAAAATTGCTTGAAGCATGTACTAAGTCTTGGAAGATATACTCAATGAATCATTATATAGTCTGAAATAATCAAGACGTATGTGGTATAATCGATTTAGTAAGTACTTGATAAATGAAGGTTATATAAATAATGTCATTTGTCCATGTGTTTTTATTAAAAAAATGGAATCGGATTTTGTTATACTCTCCGTTTATGTCGATGACATAAATCTCATTGGAACCTCTGAAGAGGTCTAAAAGGCGATTGAATATCTAAAGAAAGAATTTGAGATGAAAGACCTTGAAAAGGCAAAACTTTGTCTAGGTCTGCAAATTGAACATTTAGCAAATGGGGTCTTTGTCTACCAATCTGCCTACACTAAGAAAAATTTAAAACGATTTTACATGAATAAAGCACAACCATTGATTACTCCAATGGTTGTTCGATCACTTGAAGTGGAAAAGGATCAATTTCGACCTCCAAAAGAAGATGAAGAACTTCTTAGTCTTGAAGTACCATATCTCAGTGCTATTGGTGCGCTTATATACCTTGCTAATGCAACCAGGCCTGATATAACATTTTCTGTTAATTTACTAGCAAGGTATAGTTCATCCCCAACGCGAAGTCATTGGAACGGTATCAAACATATTTTGCGATACCTAAAAGGTACCATTGATATGGGTTTGTTTTATACTAACAAAGATTGTGCAGACCTTATTGGTTATGCAGATGCAAGTAATTATCAAACCCACATAAAACTCGATCTCAGACAGGTTATCTATTTACACAAGGAGGAACTGTTATATCATGGCGATCTACAAAGTAGTCTATTGTTGCCACTTCTTCAAATCATGATGAAATAATAACAATTCATGAAGCAAGTAGAGAATGTATGTGGTTGAAATCGATGATACAGTTCATTAAAGAAAGACGCGGCCTGGAAAATGATGTCAAAGTACCCACAATTATATTCGAAGACAATGTCGCGTACATAGCTCAATTGAAAGGTGAGTTCATAAAAAGAGACAAAACGAAATATATTTCACCAAAATTATTCTTCACACATGATCTCTAGAAGAATGGTGATATTGATGTACAACAAGTTCGTTCATTTGATAATCTTGCAGATTTATTCAGAAAGGCATTATTAACATCAACTTTTGAGAAGCTAAGATATAAGGTTGGAATCGTCTCTAAAATATCAAATGAAGTTTTCATCGGGGGGGGGGGGTAAAATAAGCGTTGCACTCTTTTTTCCTTAACCAAGGTTTTGTCCCACTGAATTTTTTCTGGTAAGATTTTTAATGAGGCAACACTCAAGGCATATTACCAGATGTGTGTACTCTTTTTCCTTCATTATAATTTTTTCCACTGGATTTTTCCTAGTAAAGTTTTAACGAGGCACAACATATGGGTGTTCAGGATAACTATATACATTGTTTCTTGTAAAGTTTTTAATGAGACACATTACACATGGACACACAAAGGGCAGTGTTAAAATATTAAGTGGGTAGATGTCCATAAAATTAGGGACCCATCACTAATTTATGTTGTGAAATATATCCTTATAAAAGGGGTAAAGTACTTCAATGAAAAATACACTGGATAAACATATTACATTACTCCTCTGCCTATTTCTTCTACTGTCACTTTTCCTCTTTCTTTCTTTCTTTAGTTTTAATATTTTGTTTTATAACAGAAATATCTATTTATATCTATATATTAATAAAAGGAGAGGACAAAGCCGCCATATTTATTCAAGTGACAGCCTATGAATATGCCATGTGGCATTTTAAGACTAATAATTAGTTAGATTAGTCATTAGTTATTATTTAATATTTAAAAATTAATCGTCAAAAAGTTAATTAAATAAAATAAACTTTAAAACTGTAAAAAAAAAAAAAAAACGTGCAAATTATACCTTTGTCTTATTTCACAATTATATATCCAATATTAATGTAACCGCCTTTTACTTTTGAATTCATAGGATAAAGGCACCCATTTACCCATAAATCATTATTAGAATTTAAAATTATTATTTTAAATTAAAATGAAATGCCAAGTAAAAAATTTCACCAAATAGCCACGAACTATGAAACCCTATTAGATGTGAAAGTTGGGAATTTTTAATTTATTTTAATGTCAATTAAATTTGTATTTTTTTAAAAAATAAAAAACTGAGCAATTCCAAATAGTTGCAATCATATTTCCAACAAATTTGGCTAGGCGATAACGTCATCCATAATACTAAATATGATGGGTTATCATAATTCCCAAAAATTCGTCTGTACACATGAAATTTATATCTATACATTATTAATACAAATAGAGTGAAAAAGACAAAAGCAGTAAAGGGAAAAAAATGTATATAACACAACAACGATGGACAAAAATATAACACAACAATGATGGACAAAAAAATGAAAAACATATAAATAAAGAACTTCAGTATAAGAGCATAAATATTTAATGTTGAGGAGATAAATATTTTTGAATTATCAAAAAGAATCAAATATAACACAATAACGATGGACAAAAAAATAACTTCAGTATAAAAGTATAAATATTTAATAAAAAAAAAAACTTAAATAGATCATGTAATTGGAATCTTACTAAATAACGACAAAAATAAAAATAATTAAACAATGAAAAAAGTTCACGAAACGCATTTAAAATACAAAATTTAATTTAATATTTCAAGTGGATATTTCAATTTTAAAGGTAAAACTCAAACTTTTATATGAAAGAGAATTATTTTATCACAATTTATTAATGACATTATTAACTATAAACGAAATACAAATGAATTTTTTTTGATAAAAATATCATTGTAGAAAAGGAGTTGAATAAATAGGAGAATGATAATGTATAAAGACATCATGCAATACATAGTCATGTAATTTAATTCTTAACGGATAATATCGAGATCCGTGAATACTGTAAAATGAAAGAATTTCAAGCAATTTAATAAAAAATTAAAAATTAATTAAATTTTCATATAGGAAATTTTATAAATTAATTTACACTAAATCTTGAATTCTATATTGAAAAAAAAAATGGAAGAAAATAGTATTTTATCACACATAATAGAAAAAATAATTTTTAAAAATATCTGTGGATGTTTAATAAAAAATATATCTCTTGTTTAATAATTTAATAGATCCAAAATTTTATCCAATCTCATTACGGTTTAAAATTTGAATTTGAAACTACTTTATCATTAGCACTATCCTTAATCATAGCACATCAATTCCTACTGAACTATGCTTCTTAGAGGAAGTACAAAACATAAAGCCTTTCTTTGTGGTCTTCTCTTCTCAGTGGTAAATTTACAATTTTTCCATCTATTCATTCTTTTAACTTTTACTATTGTGTCATTACTTTCTTGGTAGGCTAGCAGATTTTTGTAGGCACCATTGTTTTGGAGATTCATTATTAATTGCTTTCATGTTGTTTTTTTAATTTTTACTTCCCTCTTTAGTTTTCTTTGAACCGTGAATTGAATTCACAGATTGAATATATTAAAATTCAAGCTTTGCATTATTTGTTGGAAGTTTTTCTTCTTTTTATGCTTATAAGCGTTGGACAAATTGCTTCTACGAGTTATGTGTTAACATAATATTGTATCTTAAACCAATTAAAAACTTGAAACATTTGTTTCTTCGAATTTTTATGAAAAATCTTTCACTTCTCCTGCAATGTTATGATTTTGAAAAAAACAACATCATATGGGAAAGACAATAACAGGGCATCTGCCAGACTAAACCAAAGATTGCAGCTAGACAGCCACCACTGCATTCCTATACTTTACGGCCTTTATTGACTACAGCCGATCGACGGAAGGCGTTTTTGTTTCAATTACCTTCCTCGCGGACATCAAAACTCCGACATTCATCCCATAAGGTAATAACACTTCATTGAGATGCAAAATGATTTATACATGTCGAATGCAATCACACATGCTGTAATAACAACGGATTAGGGTGAACATGATAAATGTATTTGTATATTACCTTAACAAAAATCATTTGCTTACATCATGATTGGCTAAATTGCCCAACAAATTGGTCTAACTTCAATGTTGAGACTAAGCTTGGTGTTATTCACAACGGTCATTTGAAAAAAAGGGAATCACTTATGAATAGATGCAGGATGATGTAGGTGATAGTCTATATGCTGTAGAATTTGTTTTAAATCCCCAAACCCCAATCACTCTCTTTAAAGCAGAAGGAAGCTGAAATATGGCTATATTGGTAAAAGAAACTCCACAAAGAACAACCGTGTTGTATTTTGATATATAAAGCTTTGTTGTTATATTTTCATGATACGATCTTGCTATCTATGTTGTATTTTGTGGAAAGTTACGGTTTATTTAATTGAAAGTTACATACTTTCTTTGTTTATTAATGTTCGCCAGTTGCATTATTTGATTAAATGTCTGATATTAAAATGAAAATAATAATTAAAACACCATGGAAGCGAGGAATGAGGATAGTGAGGGGTTAGACATATGTGAAAATATTTATATATTTTAAGGATTGTTTTTTTTTTTTTTGAAAAAAAAGAAAAGAAAAGGAAAGCAAATAATATTAAAAAACAATTACTGAAACACTGGACAATTGAAGAATTGAGAACAGTAGAATAAATCTTTTGTAAGAAAAAGTATAAATATTTCACGAATAAAAAGGATGCATAGCTCCATTATAAAGAAAAAAAAAATCAAGTGACAAATTCATTAAAAAGCATATTCGTAATGTAAAATGATTATTAAATATTTTGATATTTGATAAAGAAAAAATAGCATAGACGTTATTAATTGAATTTATAATTTGTTTCCTTTAATTTTATAAAGATGTCACTAATTAGGTGTATTATATTGAAAAATATATGATATTTGATATTTTATTAAAATACATACTTATTTACTCAACAAGCGAGATCATAATTCGACATGATTAATATTCTTTAATCTGATCTGCGCAACATGCGGCTACTTATACTAGTTAGGGTAAAAAGAACAGTTCGAAAACTTCACAACTTCTATTCCAGGTAGTTTTCAACTCCTACAAAATAATAGTAACTAGTTAATGTCTAATCTCACTCCATATTTTAAGATAGGCATAATACATAAATGCTCTTTAACTTGACTTTAACAGACATCTATACCCGGTGTGCACAAGTATAAACTTGTATAAAATTAAATAAGTAGACATACATGTCCTACATGGCATAATACACGTAAGACGTCACATAGGACACAACATTATAATATATGACAAATATGTCTAGTTGTTCAATTTTATAAAGTTTAAATAACTACTTGTACACACTCAAAGTTAGAGGGCATACAAATCAATTGAGGCCAAGTTAAAAAGACATTTATGTATTATGCGTTTAAGATATAACCTCAAACTTGAAATAGAACAACATTGACATGATGTACAGAAGGAAAAAAAGTTAATTCTGATATTTACTGGCTAACACCACGATTCCAGGTCTACTTTTAGCAAACAATTTCATGGAGATTACTGGAAACTTCCAACCTCAATTGAAACGCACGAAAAATATCATGACCTCAGATAGGTGATTAATAACAATATCACATGCAACATGTCACCAACCATGGTGCTAAAACCTAAATCAACAAATTATGCACATAAACCTAGTGCTGATGAAGATATCTATATGTATGTGACAACTGCAAAACAAAAATAAAACATCACACGAACAACAAGCTACTGGGTTTTAAATACATTGCCGGAGATTGTAAACATGCACACTCGTGATAGCACTAATTCCCGGTGAAGCAACTAAGTATTGTGTCAGTCCACCAAAACAGTAAAGTCGAGCCAATTCGCACAACTATTAGAACACTTGTACATCGTTGCTTCACTTCCAAGGAAGAACAGTTCATCATCTGCTTTCAGTAAGGAGCCTTAAAGCAGTTTGAACTCATCTTAGTTCCTCTGTGTTGAATTTATTCCATGCTTCCTGTTGTCAAATTTCAGAATCTAATTTAAAACAGCATCACTGATGGTTCCTGGGCATATTACACCATATGACAGATGACAGTACTTACTCCACAATAGAAAACACAATACCAAACTGAGACATAGACTAACAATTGGCACATTCCAAATGTAGTACTAGATGTTGTGAAACATGAGTGTATATGCTACAAACATAGACTGCTCATTCACTTCTTTCCTTCTTTTTTTGGCTGGATTCAGTTGGTACAAAACAATAAGTTGTCGCAGCTACTTTCAAAGACATATGGAAGTAATGTTAACCAAAGGAAAAGATGTATTTACTTTTCAAGAGAGATGAAAGCATTGTAGAAGTGATCAGTGATACTTCTCTTTTTATTTGTCCCCCTAATCATATAAAGGAGAAATTTTTGGGTGTACAACAAAATTCGAACCCTTCCAATCAAAGATTTCAGCTGAATTAATTATATGGATTCCATAGTCCCTCCATAAGGATGATGCGGACAATGACATATACAGGCATTAGATTCACTTACTGTAAAATTCATAAAAACAAACAAGCCAAAATTATTCATTTTTTGATAACACTACATGGCAAGGGAAAGGGTACATGTTAAGTTTGAACTGCCAAACAAACTAAGCATTTGTCTTGACTTATTTAGATGGACTCCCTAGGAGGTGTCATTTAAATTTTAAAGAGGAATAGATTTTATGAGTGGAACTGCTCCTCAACCTTTCTGAAAAGTCAATCTGCTTCTCTTTCTTCGATGAACTCCTTGATATCTATTTCTGTCCAAATTGAGCAGCTAACACTTATCTCTACTCTCCTCCCCTCCTCCCTGCCTCCACATTTCTCAGGAGAAAATAAAACCTTACCCTTAAAACCCTTCTTCCCTTGTTTGATGTTTTCTGTTGAAGTCAATTGCTATTACTCTATTTCATATGGAAGTTTCTGTAAATATGGGTTGATTTGTTGTTCAAATCCAGCTTTGACTTCTCTTCATCATTCAAATTCATTTTGTTTGTCAAACAGCAATTTTAAATTTTACATTTGAGTTCGCCAGAAACAAAATATTCTCTTCAATGCAAAGTGCAAACAAAAAAAATATCTTGAGCTACAATATCTAAATCTGACCACTAATTATAAAATTGAAATCTCCTATTGATATCCTTATTTCTCAACTATTTCAGTCCCCCCTTTATAAACAATGCCAAAAGGGCACACATTATATGCAGTAAACCAAAGTATAATAATTACACATCCAAAATATCATAGTAACACATTGGGAAAGAATTATATTTTGCATTAGCAGCAACATTTTATTGGGTTGTAATTAGAAGCATCATTTATGATATGGATCCCTAGATGAACCCATATAAATTATCAAATTTATACAACTTGAACTTATGACGCATTGTTCGTGCACCTAGTATATTAAGTGATTTTCTTTCCCAATATCAAATTTTAATCGTATCAAACCTTAACCTAACAATTGAATATGAACTTTTAACAGGACCACACCTAAATCAACAAATTCTTTTTTTCCATAAAAAAAGTGAAGTCTCTGAACATTGGGTTGGTTGTGATCAAGTATTTTTCTTTCGGATAAAAGAAAAATGGTTCACTCCAAGGCCAACATATTTTTAGAGCCCTTATTATGCTCCTACATAATTTACTCCATTAAGGGGCTATATGTTGGATCAATAATAAAGATAATCCCTCCATAAGATTTTACATAAATAATATAATGTTTGGTTGGACGCATAAAAAAATAATTAATGCAGTGTTTAGTTGGACTAATAGGGAAAAGCAATCCCGCATAACTAATGTAGTGCTTGATTTGTAGTATTAAACATGATACCAACATACGTTATGAGGGAATTCATGCATTATTTTATGCGTGATAGAATACAGAATAACAATATGTATCATCAATACATTGTTGTACAAAGATCATCTTAAGACAAAACGCTATTAAAGTAGCGAATCTTTGCATAACATTTTATGTATTATTATTCCCGCTTAACCACCGCTACTTTATTATTTACACCACACACAAATAGCTAATACGCGAACCAGATGACAAACATATAAATGTCAAAAATGAGGATTAGAAATATGAACTTCATCAATTGGTAAACATATATACATACCTTGAGAAGATCAAAAACCTTCTCAGCAATATACTTCTGCCGAACTGTGGCCCCTTTTTGTTGAACTTTGTCTGGGTGGACACATAAAGTGGCCTTGTGATAAATTTTTTTGACAGATGTAGAAGTGATCAAATCAGTCAATGAAACTGGCTGCCAACCGCATTCAGGCCACAATACCTTCATAGCATTCAATAGTCGCAAAGGATTACTTCAAGACACTTGATACAATATCTTTAACATTGCAAAAACTATGGTCATAACTATGTAAACCTTGCAAACGCCCATAACTACTGCGATATTATAAGCTATCAATAGAAGAGACGTATATGAAATATAATCGTCTTCTCATGTTTCCAGTGCAGCTTTGGGCATGAAGTTCCATACAATACTGGATTTAAACTGAAAAGCATCGATTTCTTAAAGCAACAGTTCAGAAATTACAGATTCAACCAGACCGATGGCATCAGGGATAAAAGATAGGTCAACTAATGGATGCTCAAATGACACACAAGCTAGAGCAAACATAAAACTGGCAATAAGGTCAAAAGACGACGCACAAAATTCTATAGCAGTGCTAGTGCCAGGGAACTACTTCCATCCACACTTGTGATGAGCAAATCAAGAGCAATTTTACCCAGCTTAATTCCACTTTACGCAACATGAATCCAAGTGTGGCTTATGGATTGAAGCAAAGTAAATTGAGGAGGTATCTAAACTGGCTTGATAGAAAAGAGTAAACTCAGATCTCATTATGTCTTGAAAGTTTTCTAACAGGT
Source organism: Solanum dulcamara (assembly GCF_947179165.1). Classification (NCBI taxonomy): domain Eukaryota; kingdom Viridiplantae; phylum Streptophyta; class Magnoliopsida; order Solanales; family Solanaceae; genus Solanum; species Solanum dulcamara. The sequence goes on along the minus strand of NC_077244.1, from coordinate 63,176,588 downwards.
CTAAAATGTCTTCGAGATTAGCTAGTTACATACATGTTGTAGTGACGACAGCAACGCCCGGAGGTTGCCTTCCTTTCCAGTAGCCCAACGTTTTATATCATAGTTCAGTGTGTCAGCAAGCCTCTGCAGTAAGCAGTTTGTTCAAAATCAAAGGGAACAATATATACAGAATGTTCGAGCAGGCTTAATGCGTGGTTTTATTATTAGATTAAAAAATAAAGAAAACTAGAGACAGGGAGATGAGAGAAAGCCAAAAGAAAACTGAGGGAGGGCAATATCCACGCCCAATCATCTTCCTTACTTTTGCTTTCTTCCCAAGAAGAATTCATGCAACCTGTGAAAATCAGTTATTGGCAGCTCTAAGCAATCAGCAGAAACTTACATGCTTCTCTTCCTGCTCATTCTGAGACTGAAGATCACGCCGAGTCTTCTCAGCCAAAGCCTTAGCCTGATCACATAAAGAAAAAGAATCAGATACGGTAAAAAATAATCAATGCAACTTCACCTCAAAAAAACACCTCGGAATAGCATTTCCAATCTTTTCTATATTCACCCCCTCTGGAAGCATTCTGAGATGCAAAATAACAACTAGACTAGAAGTCAAATTTGTCGTCACCTAAACTTTAGGATTTGGGATATGCATAGAAGTATGGTTACAGACTTACTGGTGCTTAGATGCAGCTAAGATTTATGTTCAACTCCAAAAACATAGAGCTGTTAAAATGTAGCAACAAAAATTGAGAAGACTGAAGCAATTAATTACACTCCACTTGATTTTCTCTAATGGAGCTCGTCTCTTTACTTGTCTATTTCAATTTTTAAATGGTTTTCTATTTTCCTCCAACTCAAAATGCAGATACTGGACTTCTTTCCACAAAGCAAAATGGACTTCCTTGAACCTTTGGTGGATTCTAAAGCCTAAGCCCAATAAGATATATAAGCGTACACGATTGTCAGGGGATGTGGATCAAATTGGCTGAAGAAACCTTTTTTAACCAAAAAAACAGCCGACACTAAGTCCAGAAGGAGGGCACATCTACTCCAAATCAACAACTTTCCAATCTGTAGCCCCCACATATAAAAACTCTCTTCGCGTATTATCATTCATCTCCCTAGATCTTCTTTCTCAGGAAGGTTTCACGATTCTTTGGATTCAAAATAAAATACTCCTCATACAGAATTCCTTTGTTCTTTTTCTCTTAATCTTTAACCCTTTTCTTTTCTGTTAGCTTCTTTTCACTGAGTTTTGGCTTAGGTACCTTCAAGGATGAGCAAGCCATGAGAGAAGTGATTGATGAGATGGATGGACAAACAGACAACAACAATGGAACAGGTTTGTACTTTTTCTTCTCTCTTGTCATCTTCTTCTCCATTGGTCATCCTTCCATTTTCAACTCACGGCCAGTCGAGGATCTTTTATTGTGTTTCATTTATTGCACTATATTATTATTGTTGTAGCTACCTTCTAGTATACTTTACATTGTTTTCTTGTGATGTGCTATAGTTTCTTCTTTATATCTGGAATAGCTGCATTTGAGCCGAGGGTCTTTCGGAAAGAGCCTCTCTACCTCCACGAGGTAGTGATAAGATTTGCGTACATTCTACCCTCCCCAAACCTCACTTGTGGGATCTCACTGGGTCTGTTGTTGTTGTTGGTCAGTCAAGGATCCTCCAGATAATGACGCAATTTTATACGAAACCCGTTCAAGCACTAGTGTAATGTGGATGGACAACGCTTCAAGAGAGGAAACAAATGATCCCAGTAACATAGCAAACAACTCAAACATATCAAAGGGAACCTTACTCCTTCCTTGAACACTACATCTTTTTTTAACTTTTCGTTTCTTTCACTTCTCAACCTCAAAAATGAATTCCAACTTTTAGTTAAAGCCCATTTCTATACTCTATATTAGACTACAATGAGAAGGGTCAAGGCCGAATGTACAGTTTACGGTACGGGTTCGGCACAACCAAGTAACTTTGGCCCAAACCTTGAATTTATTTTGAAAAATCTATTTGCTATAAATAAAGACAGTATATTAAATTTTAAATAGCAAGGAGAGAGAGATGATAGTAGTAATTTGTCTCTCAACTTCAATGTATCATCTTTCTACAGAGAATAAAGGCAATTTATAAGCATTACATTTAGTAGGAGTGCAAATGCTACAGTGGTAGCATTTATTGTAAGTTCTAAAGTGAATAGAAGAGTGATTTGGAACCGTGGTAATGACCCACACATGGGCATCCATGTTATTTACAACACTCTATCATCTCTCTCTCCTTGCTATTTAAAATTTAATATACTGTCTTTATTTTACAACACGTTATTAGCACGACGTCTCTTATAAGGTATGTTTCGATGATATAACTGTTTCTATTTTCAGATTCTAACTCAAGTATACATTTGAATATTTTCAATTTTGATGTTCTCTAAATAATTTAAGGTGGCAATATATTTTATTAATTAATGGAAATAAATTTTCTTATTTAAGAATACTACATATGCTATTCTTAATATTCAGTGGTTAAGTTTTTATTATTTTAATCTAGTTTAACTATTTTTATGATATTTTTTATTGGAGCTGTGGCACTTGATATTTCTGGTAAAAATTACCTATCATGGGTACTCGATACTGAAATTCACCTAGACGCTAAAGGTCTGGGTACCACTATTACTAAGGATAATGCAACATCGAGCCAGGACAAAGCAAAGACTATGATTTTACTTCGTCATCATTTGAATGAAGGATTAAAGACTAAATATTTGACAGTGAAAAATCCGCTTGAATTATGAATTGGTTTGAAGGAAAGGTATGGCCACCTTAAGGCAACGGTATTGCCAAGGGCTCGTTATGAATGGATACACTTACGATTACAGACTTTAAAACTGTATGTGAATATAACTTTGTTGTATATAAAATAACTTCCCAATTAAAATTATGTGGAGAAAATATAAAAGATGAGGATATGTTGAAAAGACTCTTACTACTTTTCATGCCTCAAATCTAGTGTTACAGCAGCAATATCGTGAAAGAGGATTCAAAGAGTATTCTAATTTAATCTCATGCCTTCTTGTAGCTGAGCAACATAATACTTGAAAAATCATGAAACCCGTCCCAACCGAAGCAAATGTGGTAGAAGCACATGGCTAGTCTGAAAGAAGACAAAATAAAAATCAGGGCCATAATAATAATCGTCGTCGTAGTGGTCACTATGAAAGGAAGAAAAATATCGGTTCTCAAAGCAATCCTTTAAGAAGCAACTGTTATCGTTGTGGCATGGAAAGCCATTGGAAGAATGAATGTCAGATGCCTGAGCATTTTGTCAGGTTTCATCAAAATTCCTTCAAAAGAAAGGCAAATAAAGGTGGTGCCTCTTCTTCTAATGTGGGTGGAGTCACATTTGACCTTTGAAAATAATGTTGAGGCAAGACCTTTGCAATTATACAATGATAATTTTGAAGTGAATTTGGCTTTGAAGAATGATGATTTTGATAACCTCAATGACATTACTCATTTGGAGGTTGAACATTTTTTTAAGGATCATAACTGATGGTTGATTTTATTTTATGATGTATAATGTATTGTTGTTTTATGTGTTTTTCATTATCATTTTTTAACGTTACTTTTATTTTAAAAATAATTTAAAAAATGGTGACTTAAGTTTTCTTGCAATGTTACTAGTTTTCTTCTCTTATGATGTACTTTTATTTTATGAAGATTAATAAAATTCCTCAATTTTCAATTGGATCCAAGATGAGTAATAGAGATATGTGCCTTCTGGATAGTGCTATAACTCACACTATACTAAGATAAAAGAAATATTTCTCTCATTTCGTTATGAAAAGGGTTCATGTTAACACAATATCTGATAGTACAAAAATAATTGAGGGCTCTGAAAAAGCAGCCTTATTATTATCTTGGGGAACAATATTGGCCATTAATAATGCATTGTATTGTAGTAAGTCTCAAAGAAACTTATTAAGTTTCAAGGTTATTCATCAAAACGGCTATCATATTGAGATTGCTAATAAAGAAAAGGTTTGATACCTTTTTATTACTACAATAAAAGCGGGAAAAAGATTTGTGTTATCTGCACTTTCTTCTAGGTTGTACCACAAGTATTGATGTGGTTAAATCACATATCATGGTAAAATAAAAGGTTTATTGATCATAATAATTTTATCATTTTGCATGACCAATTGGGTCATCCCAGTTATAATATGATGCGCAAAATTATTGAAAATTCACATAAGCACACTTTGAAGAATCAGAAAATTCTTCAATCTAAAGAATTCTCTAGTGCTGCTTGTTTCAAAATGAAACTGATTGTTAAACCATCAGCAACTAAGGTTGGGATTGAATCCCCTACATTTCTAAAACGTATACAGAGTGATATATGTTGACCAATTAACCTTTCATGTGGACCATTTAAATATTATATGGTCGTGATGGACATGTGTGTTTATTATAAACTCACAACATGGCCTTTGCCAGATTGTTGGCTCAAATTACAAGGTTGAGAGCACAATTTTCAGATTAATAAAGACAATTCGTCTTGATAATGGTGGTGAATTTACATTTCAGTCCTTTAATGATTACTGTATGTCCATTGCAATAGCAGTTGAACATCCGGCTGCTCGTGTTCATACTCAAAATGATCTAGCGGAATCATTGATTAAACGCCTTCAGTTGATAGCTAGACCATTTATAATGAGGATAAAACTTCCTCTTGCACTATGGGGGCATGTTATTTTGCATGCAACAACACTTGTGCGCACAAGGCCAACCAGTTATCATGAATTCTCCCCATTACAGTTGGCTTTTGGGAGGAGCCAAATATTTCTCATCTTAAAATTTTTGGATGTGTAGTATATGGCCCAATTGCTCCACCACAGTGCACAACGATGGGTCCTTCTTAGGTTGGGGATATATGTTGGGTATGAATCTCCTTCTATTGTAAAATATTTGAAACCTATGGCTGAGATTTATTTACGACAAATTTTGTTGATTGTCATTTTGATGAATTCGAATACCCAACATTAAGGGAGAAACATAAACAGTTGGAAGAGGAGATAAATTCGAATGCATTATCACTATCTCACATAGATCCTCGAACAAATCAATGTGAACAAAATGTTCAAAAGATTATTTATTTGTAAAATATTGCAAATCAATTGCCAGATGCATTTACTAACCTCTCAAGGGTTACTAAATCTCATGTTCCGACTGCAAATGCTCTAGTTTGAGTTGATGTCCCGATAGAACAAACTGTTAATGCAAACGAGTCTAGGCCAAGTCTGAAACTTGGTAGACCAATTGGTTCTAAGGATAAAAATCCTCGAAAAAAAAGGAGAAAATGATCATAATATGAAAGTGATTGCTCAAGAAGAGCCCCGAGACATAACAAATAATAAGACCACAAAAAAGGTCCAAATACCTAAAAATAATGAGAATGAAGAGATCTCAATAAGTTATGTCTCGATGGGAAAAGGTGGAATCGAAATGATATTATGATCGATAATATTTTTACTTATAATGTTTCTATTGAAATAATACAACAAGATGAGGATCTTGAACTAAAATCTAGATAGAGAAATGATTGGCCAAAATGTAAGGACACAATTCAAGCAGAGTTGACTTCACTTGAAAAACATAAAAGTTTTTGGATTGATAATTCAAACACCTGAAGGTGTCAATCCAGTGGTGTACAAAAGGGTTTTTTTGCGAAAACGAAATGAAAAAGGTGAATCATAAGATATAAAGCACGACTTGTGGCCCAAGGATTTTCACAAAGGCCTGACACTGACTATATGAAAACATATTCTCCTATGGTGGATACAATTACCTTCAGGTATCTAATGAATTTGACAGTTCATGAAAAGCTCGAAATGCATCTAATGGACTGGTCACAACCTATTTATATGGCTCATTAGACCACGATATTTTTATGAAAATCCCTGAAGGATTCAAAAGTGCCTGAGGCATACAATGAATCCTGAGAAACTTGTTCAATAAAGCATCAGAAATTCTTATGCGGATTGAAACAATCAGGGTGAATATTTGCTAAAAGAAGGATTCAAAAATGATACAATTTGCCCCATGTCTTTATGAAAAGGCCTACATCTAAATTTGTCATAATAGTTGTATAAGTTGATGAATTGAATATCATTGAAACTCCTAAAGAGCTTTTAAAGATAGTAAAATGTATGAAAAGGAATTTGAAATGAAAGACCTCGGAAAAGACAATTTTGTCTTGGTCTACAAATTAAATATTTTGCAAATGAGATATTTGTGCATCAGTCAACATATGTTGAAAATATTTTAAAGAAATTTTACATGGATAAAGCACATCCATTGAGTACCCCAATGGTTGTGATATCTCTTAATATTAATAAATATCCATTTCGACCTCATGAAAATAATGAAGAGTTTGTTGGTGTTGAAATACCATATCTTAGTGCAATTGGTGCATTAATGTATCTTGCCAACAATTCTAGACCAAATATAGTTTTCTTTGTAAGCTTGTTAGCAAGATTTAGTTCTTCTCCAACATGAAGGCACTTGAATTGAATTAAGCATATATTCAGATACCTCTGAGGGACCATTGATATGGGACTTTTTTACTCGAATGAATTCAAGTCACAACTGATTGGTTATGCAGATGCAAGATATTTGTCTAATTCTCATAAAGGTCGATCACAGACATACTATTTATTTACATGTGGCGGTACAACTATATCATGGCGTTCAACAAAATAAACTATAATTGCAACTTCTTCAAATCATGCAGAAATAATAGTCATTCATGAAGCAAGTCGAGAATACATTTGGTTAAGATTAATAACTCAACACATTCAAGAACATGTAGCCTTTCTTTGAAAAGAGGTGTTCCAATAATATTGTATGAAGATATGTTGCATGCATAGCTCAACTAAGGGGAGACATTAAAGGAGACAGAACAATTCATATTTCACCAAGATTCTTTTTTACTCATAATTTTCAAAAAAGGTGAAATAGATGATCAATAAGTTCGTTCAAGTGATAATTTAGCAGATATGTTTACCAAGGCACTACTAACTTCAACATTTGAGAAACTGAGATACAAAATTGGAATGCGTCGTCTTCGAGATATTAAGTGATGTTATCATCAAGGGCAATAAATATACGCTGCACTCTTTTTTTCTTAACCAAGGTTTTTATCCCAATGGATTTTTCGTGGTAAGATATTTAATGAGGCAACAAACAATGCGTATTATGAATAACTATGTACATTTTTCTTTTTCTAAATTTTTTTTGTACATAGACATCCAAGAGGGAGTGTCGTAAATAAAGTAGATGCCCATGTGAGGGTCATTACCACTGTTCCAAATCACTCTTCTATTGACTTCAAAACTTACAATAAATGCTACCACGGTAGCATTTGCACTCCTCCTAAATGTAATGCTTATAAATTGCCTTTTTTCTCTGCAGAAAGATGATACATGGAAGTTGAAAGAAAAGTTACTACTACCATCTCTCTCTCCTTGCTATTTAAAATTTAATATACTGTCTTTATTATAAAACACTATTTAATATGTACAAATTATAAATTTAGAACCCAACAACTCCAAAGGGCTATTAGAACCTAAGCCAATAAACTTCAAATCATAACTCTGCTTCTAGAAAAGGTAATATAAAGGTTGCACAAAAAATAGAGGAAGCCAATCTCGAGAATGTAACCTATTAAAACAAAAGACCTTGCTTGCATTGTTTTGGAATGTTTACTTGTAAACTACAATTGAAATTAGAACATCTCTCGATTTGCCAACCGACTCTAAGAAAAAGCTTAAGTATTTTCTTTTCTGCACTACAAGTCCCAAAGAAGGATACAGCCAATGGCATCAAGTTGTCAATGTGTTGTAGTACTTGACAAAACTTGTTTCCTACCTCCCTCCATTGGTCATCCTTCTATTTTCAACACACCGCCAATTGAGAACTCTCCAGAACTGTAAAGATCTAATACAAATCTGGTTCCAGCAATGGTGTAATGTCAGATGGACACCGTTTCAATGAGAGGGAACTATGGATCCATGTAGTACAACGAAGAATTCAAGCATATCAAAGTAAGACTAGAACAAAGGGAAACAATCTCGAGAATTTACCTCATCAAACAAGAGACTTGCTTGCATCGTTTTAGAATGATTACTTGTAAACTACACATTGAACTTAGAACATCTCTCAATTTGCCAACCAACTCAAAAAATGATTAATTTTTGTCTTTATTGCACTCCAAGTCCCAAAGGAGGATCCTACCATTAGGCATCAAGTAATCAACGTGTTGTAGTACTTGACAAAAGCTTCTTCCTCTCTCCATCTAAAGTCTGATCAAATGCATTAAAGAGCAAACTAAGGGGAATGATAGTTAAGGAGATACCATCACAGGCCAAACTCACTGCCCAGGAGTTCTTCACCCAGCCTATTCTAGTGCATCTAGTACATCATTAAAGCTTCTCCGTTTAATTAGAATCGCAAGCAAAGACCAACTCATATACAGATTTTCTTTTCTCAATGTAGCTGAATTCCTCAAATAGCCACACATAAAAAACAACTTAAAACCCATTCACTTTCAGCAGAATCAAGGATGATTTAATGCATCTAAAAATAGGAAGGTTATTGCAAGTTATGCAAATATGCTAGCACAATGCTCATCCAATAATAAGAAGGTTATTACAAGTAATGCGGATAAGGTAGCACCGTACTCGGTTAAAGGGATAGTTATAAGAAAGATTACCATGCGCTCTTGGGTCTTCAAATGCTGTTTCAACCTAGCATTTCTTCTTTCTTCACTTTCATCCTCAACTTCCTGAAATGCCTCAGAGAAAGGAGCAGAGTCTGCATGTACACAACGGCAAATAAATAACAACAGGAAATGATATAATATATTAGAATTAAGACAAATGTGAAATGCTGGCATTAATAAATTCTAATGGATTAATTCCTCAAAAAAAAATTGGTATCTTCTTTTACAGAGATGAAGTCACCTCCAAAAAACATTAAGTCATCGACAAAGTTTTTTACAGGCGACACATTCTTTTTACTCAATGATGACTTCTTTTCTTCTGGCCTTCCCTTCTTATGGAAACCTGCAGACATATGGTCCTGAAAGAAGAAGGGTATAGGGAGAAACATGGCATGGGAACCAAAAAGGTTAGTTCATCAGATCAGTACACAAAAAATATTGGAATCCAACAGTCTTAATTCAATACCTCAGCTGCAGATTTTGGCTTTGTCGCCTTGTTCGGTTTGTTGATTGTCACTCTCACATTTTTGGACTTCTCTTGTGCTCTGTCCACAGGCTTCTTTACAGAGGAGTCCTTTTTAGGAAGATGTGGTCGTTCAGTTGTATCATTCCTAACCTTAAAATTGGCAAAATCTTCAAGTTCGTCAATTGAAGATGTTACAGAATTAATTCCAGGATGATGTTCCGACGATTCTGAAAATGGCCAAGAAGAAGCATTTGCCTCACTGGTGGATGATTCAAAAACCAAAAATGGATCATCAGGTGAAGAGAAGCTCGATTTAGAAGAATTCAATTGCTGAGGACTTCTCGGGTCTGGTTTTTTGCTATACAAACAGAAATATATAGAGTTATAAACTATGCTTCTGAGGATGAATAGAGTGATAAAAAAACAAGAACGTGCATTTCAGTAGGACAACTACTTTTTCCACTAAACAAAGATATGCATGGATATCAAATAGCAAGACACATTAGGCATGACAGAGCTAGTGCCTAAAAGGAGCTACATTATGTGGCAAATTTAGTTGACTCCATTGGTTTTGCAAGGTTTCCTTTACTGTAGATTTGAGCTACACATTAATACAGCTTTGTGCATAAATTTGAAATGTTTATTTGGCAATGTTAGTTATATCATAAGATGGTCACATCCTAACTTGAGCCACTTGGGTATTAAGAAGGAAAACTTTATTCTTTGTCTCAACATGGATGGTATCTCCTGAAGTAGCTCCAAGATCAAGATGCTAGTGAACTACTAAAGAAATTATAATTTGATGGACACGTGGTACTCAATCAAACACTTGAAAAACACTTGCTGAGAAAAAGATACTCCCTCCGTTTCAATGTGTTTGTCTTACTTTCCTCTTCCGTCCATTTTAAAAAGAATGTCTCTTTCCTTTTTTTGGCAACTCCTTAATTTCAACGGATCACATGGCATGTTTAAAACCACAAAGATTAAATGATATTTTAGTATATTCAACATATTTTTAGTGTAAGCCCATTAGATTTAAAAGTCTTTTTAATTTTCTTAAACTCCGTGACAAGTCAAAACAGATAAACAAATTGAAACTGAGGGAGTAGTAAAAACGAGATTTATGTAATATACTTTAATAAAAACTTTGAACCTCTCTCTGTACCACCTCTGTGTTTTCTCACATCTCAACTTTCAGTTTGCAAGGCCAAATACATCTTCAATGTTATAGTGAGCTCTCAGCTCATAGCAGAAATCCATATGATGTTTCTAGCCTAGGATTCAGTTAATAATTGCTTTAAATAATGAAGCAAAGGAACTTTTTGCTTTCAGTTTCAGGTCACAGTTCACAAAACTAACAATATACCAACATAACAAATCGTGGATCAACTGGACAGTTCTGACTTGTGAGGCTAAAACATAAACAGACGGCAAAGAAAATTAAAAAATGAAATACATGTCGTAAGCAATTGAACTAAATACGCATACCTATAACTTGGGGAGCTAAAATCACCAAATCCAGGAATCAAATCATCACTTTCTGACCTCTTTCCAGCAGGATCTTTCTTCAAACCATCCGATTTCAATCCCAAATTCCCAAATAAATCATCAATCGAGTCACTCCTCTTTGGTTCCGTACCAAACAAATCAAAATCATCATTCGCATTCGTACTAGCATAGTTAATTTTATTAGTCGAACCTGAACCTGATTCAATATCCACATTATTCTGCTGCTGCTTTGAATTTGCAAAAACACCGCCAAAAACATCATTATCATCATAGTTTTGTGAAGTATTAGACCTGAAAATTCCATCGAGATCATTCGCAAATGGATCCCCGGAGCTGTACCCGGAGTTTTTACCCGAATTAAACCCGAGATTAGAGGGAAAGCCATTGCTGGAATTGGTTTTAGCCTTCAAATTAGCCATGGGCGTTGACTTGCCTCCCTGAACTTTGACGCCATACCTCTCAACCAAAACGCCAAATTCATCCATAATTTTTTCAGAAAAATTACAAGAAAGAAATAACAGCAATTCGATCTCTGAATATCAATATCTAATCTAACGAAAATAAAGAGAGGAAACGCAATATGTGTATATTACAATACAAAAAAGGAAGGTGCAGAGTAGTGAGCTGAAAATTGATGATGATGAACAAGAAAGGCTTCTTCTCTTCTCAAAATAATAGAGCGTCGGTTGGTGGGTTACGTACGTACGTGTATGATATGTCAAATTGTTGGCATTTGAGATGGTCCTTCCCAAAAATAATTACGCGCTATTTACTAATTGATAAAATAAAGGGATTTTTTTCCATAGATATCAGAGTTTTTTGTTTATCAAATATAGCATTTTGTCAAAATGTATATAAAATCACGCTTTGAATCTCACTAATAATTTTATGTATAAATGTTACATCAATTTTTTATGAAATATGTACATAAATTAGATTTTAAAATATATATATTATATGTATGTTGTGATTCTGAAAATATATATAAAATCTGTATAAATTTTGATAAATCGAGTTAGACATATTGAGCCAAATGAGAAAAACGAGTGGGAAAATAGGAGTAGGGTGAGAGGGATGTGTTAGGTAAAGAGTGACTTGTCATTTTGTTTGATATACAATTAGATAGTTGATTCTGAATATATGAACATAAAATAGTTGTTGGTTGTTTGCATTTCTCCTCTCCTCGATTGTGTTCTTAATAAGGTTAAGTAATATTGGTGCCATAAAAGGCTGTTGTGGGTGGGTAATAAAGCACCCCTCAATTCTTTTTTTTATTACGAGAGAAATCTGTGGCCGTTTTTATTTGGGTGCGAACAATGTAAAATCACACTAGGCAAGCCTGCTCCTGCGACGAGCTCGACAAACCCCTTGCTTTTCGCTGGTAAGAAATTTCAAACTTGAGACCTCCAACATAAAAGTCTCAAGCCCAAACAACTAGGCCATTCCAAAGGATCCCTCAAATTTTAATTAGAGATATCAAATTTGAGCCATAAAAATGAAGTCGTCTTTAGTAAGGAGTATTTTCTCTCCTCTTTTTCTCAATACACAGTAAAACAGGTTAAAGATAAGTGAAGACAAAACCGATTGTTATGACTTACCAAGCGAGATAGGGACCATATCCATTTTCAAATTGAAACTTCTTAATATCATTCGAAACTACGCAGTATTTGTATTTGTTTAAATCGTGTGCACTTTTTTTTTCTTAATGAAGAAACTGACAGCAGGATAACTAGAAAGACAACATATTTCTCCTCTTTCCCATAAATCTCAGCATCAGTTATCCTCCGTCATTTTTGTGCACATGCGTGTAGACTATCAGTAGAACAAAAGCGATTATAGAACTGGGAGATGGCCAAAGAAAACTCAGGATATTTCACATTCAAGGAGGGGCTTGAAAGATAAAATTCTTAGATCAGTAGTAACAGAAAAGAAATGTAGCTTTCAGTTAAATGACAGCTTCTAGTAACATGAGTTTCTCCACCAACGATTCAGGAGACATTTTATGCAATACAAAATTTGTCTTCGATAGTCATTAAAAAGTAGTACAAAAGAAAAAAGGGTTGTCCAGAAAGGTAGCCTCCATTCAGTAGCAAGATTAAGAAGATGAGATTCAACTGCAGGTACAGAGAACAAGTTAGATGTTTAGTGACTTCACATATTAAGATAATCCAGTTGTGTATAACAAATTGTTTCTCATAACAAACATGAATGAGAGAAATGCAATTTTCCTTCACCATTAGGAAGCCAAGGAGTCCGGACCACATGGCTTGAGGAATCTTACTTTAGATACCAAGTTTCACCATGAGATATGATGCAACATTAAACTTTAATAGAGCCTTTAGATTAGATGGTTTGGTTTAACTTATAAATGAGAAAAATAGATAAAATTCCTGTTCAACATAATCCAGATAGTTTAAGAGGTTTTTTTCATCATCGCTTTTATTGCTACACTTCAAGCTGGAAGTAGAGAAAATTATCCAAGGATTCTTTAAGCCCGCTTCAATGGGATAATATCATGACTGCCTTAAGTGGGGTAATTCATCACACTGCTCTCAGCATAACTCCTAGTTTTAAGCAACATATGATCATAACATTCCACTATACTGACAGATGGTGCAGCTGAACCAAAGTTTGATATTGATATGCGATTAACAGTCGATGAGTGATACTAAGAATACTTAAGAGTAGTACCCCAACACGTCAGGTTTAATTATATTCAGAAGAATATCTAAAACCAATCAGAAAGCAATCATCTCAGAGGAAACTTTTTTCTTTCGAGACTGGCCATCAATGTGAAGGAATTCTTTCCTCGAGGATGACTTCGTGCTGACCTAAGCTCAAAGAGGTGAGAACTCTCAATCGAATGTGATATAAGCCCATTAAAAGAGACCAAAGGGTGAACACAAACCCAGTTGGTTCACAGTTAGGTCCAGCTGCTATGTTGCTCGGACTCTCCAAAAATGCTCTCGCAACCGTGTCATATCCTGAAAAAATGTACTACTTTTGGAGGATCCGACACACACTCAACAACATTTTGGAAGAGTCCAGCCAACGTAGTCCAGCAGCACCTGACTCATGTTTTTCACTCTGTGCTCTAGCCAATTCAAACATGGTCAAGTTTTTTAGAATAGAAGCACCCAAAGGATAACCCATGTACATCAAAGCTTTAATTATGCAAGAGACAACCAAATAAAGTAGAATTAGCTCCCCACTTTCTGAACAATAACTAAACACCCCTTAATCCTATCTCTTTACAGTCAGTTACTTTTTGATGTCCCTTTTGCTTCACTTTTTGCCTTTTCAACAAGCTAAAGCACCAAGGTGGCGCATTACAAAGATTTAGGTTAAGGCCACAAAGAGTTCAAGAGGTCAACAAAGACACCCACATCATCTACATGGTCCTGGTTTCCCCAAAATAATTGTCGTCATGCAGTTAAATATTTTTCTTCACTGCTTCCCCATCAAAACATCTCCTGCTTCTTTATAATCTGTGTACAATGGTATCATTTCCCGTATTTTGCTTCTCTCCTTCCATATTTGCTATGGGATGTACAATGGTACCATCTCCCATGTCTTCTTTGCTTCTTTTTCCATTAGCACATCAATTTTTCATGACTGTTCCGGACAAGCTAGAAACATATTCCACATATCTTCTCCCATTCAAACAAGTAGCATCTAATTCTAAGAATCCATCCCATGTTCTTAGGGTTGTCAAGAGTTAGGAAGGCCTCGTGTACCATCGTCCCACCCGACAAAAGCAATTTTTGGTGGAATTTTTTCCTCCAAAATTCTTTCAGAAATGTTTCCACATGGACATTCCCCTTGGACAAACTAAAATAGTAGAATTACAGGAGATATTGCTGGCCTCATCTCCTTTCTTCTTTAATTCATCTCTTTTTTTTATAGCACAGAGGTAATTGAATCTGTATCATAACTTGGAAATTGCTCATCACTTCAAACTCCGAGTCATTTGCTCATTTAAGTCTCCGGCTGAATCTTACGTTTCCACAGATTCTTCCAGACTCAACCAGATCTTCTGGATTCTGTACAGCTCACAATCAAGCCGTTGCAACTCACCTTTTAGCCTGTCTCTTGTTCTGTCTATTAACCTGAAAATTTCACTAGGCTCTGCATCCTATTCCACCCAGTTGCAGTTCTTAGCATGAGTTCATAAGTTTTTCCCTCTACATTACACCTAAAACTTTCCTTGGCTACATCTGAGATTGTTGGTTCACCTGTGTATTCACATATATTATAGTTCGAGGGCACACATCCTTTCTTTGACCACTAGTCACTCCTGTATTACAAAATTAAATTCTCTGGCTCACTTCACAAGAAGTATCTCACTTTTTCTCATCTATTAACAATAGGGAATGCAAACATAAACAAGCTTTCCACACTCAACAACAGAACTTTTCAAATTAACAGCTTGTTATACATAGTCATCAAACCCTAAAAGCTAAATTTCAATTCATTAGGCGTCATTAGTTTCTTAAACATTTCATCCCTCTCCCGTTCCATAAGGTTATAGTACCTACAGGTCATAAGGTTATGATATTGATGTGTCTAGAGCATGATAACAGGAGAAAAATCTCAACCTCATAATATTCGTTCTTAGAAAATTAAGAAAACAGAGTAACAAGTCCATGATTAAAGTGAGCCTGAAGCCATGCTTGATTCTTTTTTTAATTACATTACACTCTCTGTAATGATCTATCACTTTTTTTCTGTAACCTTCACCCAGGCTCCCAGCACTTTGCTGGTACTAATCAATGTACCTTATCCAAGGGGAATTAGTAAAGTGTTTTAGCTTTTCATCACTATACAGTTACACAAATGGATTTGTCACTGTCAACTGACTGAGAAAAAGCAAACACGAGAAGAGTACATCATCATAATATAAAGATGAATCAACATACAGATCTACAGTAACAATTCAATTTAGGGTTAATCTACAACTGGACAGGACTTACTTCTTATGCCTCTGCGCAAATCGAGAGTTCTTTGCATCCTCCTCTGCAAAAAATCAACAATCACCCGAAAAAAAAGAAAAAAAAATCAGATTCAATTATCAAAGTATAGACATTGAGGCAATATAAACAGGTCGAAAAGAGATAAACTGAGAAACGAACCAGTGAAGCCGAGGGACATCTTGGTGATGATAGCGCCGGTGACGGCAAAACCCACCAGGAACGGCCAGTTGCGGCTCCATTCCCGGCGGAAAAAGATCGGCCACGGATCGAATTTTCTCATTTCCAAAATTAGGCTTCTGTGTTATCTCTACTTTTGGTTGAATTTCCCTCGATAGTGTTTGTACAACGGGGACAATATTATATTGGCAGATGACACAGAGAAAGTTACATAGCTTGTTTGGATTGATTTTATTTTGAAGTAGTTTATAAGTTGAAAATTGACGGTTAAAATAAAATAGGTGTAGGTCAACTTTTTTTTTGATTTATAAGTTGTTTTTAATTTATAAACTGCTTAAAATAATTTCATTTAAATAAACTCAACTATTTATTAGGGTTTATTTTAAGCACAAAATAACTTTTTATTGATCAGCTAAATACTCAAAAAAATTGAAAACAACTTATAAACAGCCTATAAATCAATCCAAACGCCTCATACTAATAAGGGGATGTTTAGGAAAAGGTAAAAAGGAAAAATAACTAGTAGGAGTAGAATGTTTGTTTCCGAAAAGGATTAATTTGTCTTTATACTCTAAAAGTAAATAAATTGTATTTTAATACATCACTTTGATATCAGATTTGTCTCTCATCCGTTGAATTTCATGTCCCTACCTAAAAAAATTAATTTAATTTCTACATGATTAGTATTATCGTCGTCCAATTTATGTAAAGATATTTGACGAAAGGATAAAAAAAAAATTAAAATTTGTGGTCTAAAATAAGTAAATCATAGATATTGTGTAGTTATAAATAATATCATTAAAGGTAAAATAGAAAATTTAAAGTTAAATTATTACTAAATATAGAAATGACTCATTTTTTTAGACTATATATAATCCAAATCTCCAAAAACAATAAATTAAGATCGAGAAAATATTATGTACTTTTAGAGATAGTTTGATATGTAGGATAAGAATAATAATCTCAGAATAAAATTTAAAATTAATTTATTTTCATTTTAATTTGGTATTAGCTAACCTCAAAATCATTTTAATCCCTATTTATATTAAAATAATAAAAATAATAAAATGTAATAACCTTATCAAATATCCCAACCCATAAAATATACTTGGTTATCCCATTTTTTCTCTCAATAGTTGTTGTTAAAAAATCAAATCGAAATCGATAATTCAAATTACAAAAAAAAAGTTATTGATTTAAAAGTTTTGGTAACTATTTTGATTTTTCTTATATTGGGCTATTGGCTTTTAACAGTTTGAGGATTTTTCTTAATGGTTAACCGATAATTCGATGGTAAATTAATAAATTATATTTGTATCATTCGGTATATAAAGTCCTTAATTTACAGTCTAGTTTCATACTTCTATTTCTCACTATCTCAAACTCGAAGTTATTCTACAAGGTGCTACTATTTGCTTTTGAACAATATTTAATTTATCAACTCAGGTGTATGATTCATTTGATTTGACATCTTATTTTTAAGTGATTGAATTTTTTGTGTAAATGTTAACGGTTAATAATTTTTATAATGATTTAGCATATCTATAAATCAATAATTAATAAATCAAATCGATAACTTTCAAAATCGAATCGAAGATATGAATATGCGGTTCACGCAGCCCAAGGCCCCTAATTGTCACTGATATTAGGAGTATTACTACTAACATTTCGAAGTGGTTGCATGTGCAGTTAATGAACCCATGGAGTAACTCTTTACGCTTGGCATGAATTGAACTTTTTGCTTAGCTTTTGGAGATCAAGAGTCCTTTTTCTGGATTTTGGGGCAACCCCTTTTAGATTTTCCCCCTCTTGTTCCAAAATCACCATGAGTGATGGTGTTGGTGTTGCACTTTCTGCTACTATTGGAAAGCTGCTTCTCATGCTTTTAATATGTTACCTGATTGCAGGACTCACAGAGGATTTGAGGATCAAGTGGTTGAATTCAGGAGGATCAATTCAGGATGATCAACCTCGAGAAGATTAGCTAAAGAAGAATAGTTTGAGAGAGAAAAGAGAGTTTCTAAGAAAAGAAGATTGTACTTTCATATATGATTGTAAAAAAATGTATTACAACTATATATTGAATAGGAATAGACTGAGTTCTAACCAACTCTGTTATCTCGAGTATTGTGCCTAACAGCCTGTAACTAAAATTTGAACTAATCAATTGTTAATTGGAAATGGCTAACTAACTTCCGGAAAAGCTAGGCATAATATATAAATATGATTCTTAACTTAGCTCAGCTGGCAATTATAACTTTAAATTTTTCTAGTGCACAAGTAGACACTTTAACTATCCAAAACTTGAATAAATAAACACATTCGTTCTACATGACATCCTACATGACAACTTTGTGTCCTAGGTCGCGTCCTACATGTATTATGTCACGTAGGACATGTGTGTCTACTTGTTCAATTTTATACAATTTTAAATGTCTACTTGTGCACACCCAAAGTTAGAGGTCATAAATATGAAATGAGATCAAGTTAAAGGACATATTTATGTATTATGCCATTTATATGTTATAGTCAAATATTTGAAAGAAAATACTTTTGAAGCTTACACAAGAGACAATCTAAGGTTGTGTAAATTTAAGTTCTTTTTTTAATTCTTCACCCAGTTTTTAGTACCGATTAATCTAAATTCGAGCCATAAAAGTCCATCTAAGGGGGAAATATTTTGGAATCGATCATATCCATCACACCACAATGGTTATGTCATATGTGGGAAGTAAGTAAATGCAGAGTGTATGTTAATTACAAAATCAAGCTGATTCTAATTTGCCTTTGTTTTATTTGAGGCTTCAAGGTTTTGCACTTTTCCAAGAGTTTATTGGGTTCTGTAGGTAAAGTTTTTGAACTTTTTTGACCTATTTCTTCCAATGAAATGTCCGGCAAAAATAACAGTGTAAAAAAGGTAATTGTACATCATTCAAAAAACTAAATAATATATTGTCAATTTATTATGGCGGCTTCACCTTTAAATATTTAATAGTATTCTCTCATACGATTTCTCGTCTCTATCCCTAAATGTAAGTTAATTAATCAAATCATCTTTACTTTATGTTGTCCTTCATATATTTCTCTTTTGTTGTCTGATTTATCGATTCAATATTTACTTTGTTAGTTTCCAACATGATATCTAATTATCAAGTTATTTGAGAAGAGTATGAAGATGGCAGAGAGTATAGCTCTTTTGTTGTAGCCCACAAAGAGCCCATTGTGTGATGGCTTACTTATTGTCTTTGCCCATCTACGAGCCCGTTTTCTTCCGTTGCCCATAGTTTGGAAGAACACAGCAAAAGGAGAAATTTGTGGCTATTGCTACTGTAAATTCATATGATATGGATGACATACGATGAATCTTCAAATAAAAATTGAGGAGCATGATCCATGGTCTCATTTTTGTCAAGCGTAATTCTTTATGGAATGGACATTTTTAATCCAGTTAACAGTTAAAAAGATAATTGTCAAAAATACACTTAAACTATCTCTATTTTTTAGTTTCATATCTAAATTATTGGGAGTGTGAATTTCATATCTAAACTATCACTTATTAAACATCTCTCTTTTATTCCACTTTCATCATGGTGTGTACTATACTCTCTTTCATTTAAAAAAAATTGTCACATTACAATACACATGGACAAAACTTTTCATCTTAACAAAAATTAAATAAATTATTAGAATTAGCTAAATTAATTAAATTTTCTCACTATACCCTCCCCCCATTCAAATAATAATTTAGATATTTTTATTTTTTTAAAAAAAAAATTCTACCTCGCCTTACTTAGCCCTCCGCTTTCAAATTTTTTCTCGTTTTGTGTTAGATATACATACATATGATTTAAAAAAATATGTTTTTACTAGCCGCAAGACTTTTCTTAAAATAAAATTTTTATTTCTATTATATTTGGTACGCAAGTAGTAAAAAATATATCGCTAGAAATATATGTACATATCTAACATAAAACGAGAAAATATATATAAATTAAGAGCGGAGGGTTAGATGGGGCGGGTATAATTTTATCTTTAAAAAAAAATAAAAATATAACAGATTTTAGGAAGGAGCGGGGGGAGGGATGAAGTATGATTTTTTTAAAAATATTTTATAAAAGAAATTCAAAAAATTTTAAAAAATAAAATAAAAGGATGGGAATTGTGTGTGTGTGGGGGGGGGACTTTTAACTATTAACTCTTTTTAATTTGATGGAGAAAAAATATTTCTTTTTTTAAAAAAAGGTGTAGTTTGGTACTTATAAATCACTAGGCACTCATAACTCATCCACACCATGCCTAATTGTTTTATGCCTTACTTGGTTCGACCAATCCAATATACAATTTTCGATACCTATGAATCTTGATGATGTGTCCTATGATACTTAGTTTTGGGGAGAACAAATGGACAAATCAGGAGTGAGATTAATTAGAATTGACTATTTAATCAGGCAAAGTTCCAACATGAGCATGAATCAACTTGACGGAGTAACAAAAGTAGAATTTAGATATCACGTTTTTCGAATCAAAAATGCAATTGTTATGAAATATTTAAGACTCAATAGTCTAGGACCTAAATTAGGGGAAAATTAAATCACTCTCTTTTTGGACAACCCTTTCCGCTTGGCGCTGTCTATTTTTTTTTTTATATAAGAGCATGAGAATTGGGGATTCATTTTCTAATTGTGAGTTGTGAGAAGTCTGAAATATAAAATCGTATACAACATTAAACTAGGAATCAAACAAAAGATACCTGTTGACCAGTGGAAGCTTCTACAATTAGCCCCTTTGATTGATTGTTTGACATAGACATTACAATTAATAAAAACTTGATGTTTCTATTGCTAGTAGTTCTGCTTCTTCCTTTTTAATTAACCAAAGTGTGCAAGCCCTTTATATAGATGGAGATGTTACTTCTTCCATATTTTCATTTATTCAACTAAGAAGTAAAACTCATTTAAATTGAAATCTGAACAAATTGGTTACAATTAAATCGCAATCGACAAGAATTCATAAGTGATGTAACTGACCAATATATATAAGTTTGTTTGTTATAAATGCGCATTGTGTTTTACAAATTAAAACCAGGTGGATTTGAGTTAAAAAAAGAAATATCATATTATACATTTGTCGTTTTATCAACAAACAGTATTGAGAAAATTTAGACATGTTGATGATGTGATAGATTTTTACCCTATCGCCTTAGTTTATCAATTGTAAAAGATCATTTACCATCTTAGGGGATATCAAGTTACATGTATTTTTAATTTTATGTTAGTGATTTATTTCTTTACAGCATTCGATATTAAACTCTAGCTTAATCATTAGCTATATATGTGCTTAAGTATTAAATGGAGGTGAGAAAAAGCTACACAATAGTAGAAAGTCCATTTATCTGATCAGGATTTTTCCCAATTGAACAAGTTGAGAACCCTGTTAGGGGAGTTTTTAGGTAAATATCACCTAAGAGATTTTTCAAATTTTGTGCATCGTAACTATTGGCTGTGAAATTTCCAGATTTTGAACTAAAATGGACAAGTGGATTTGTGGAAATCACTATTTGTACAAGAATTGCAATAGATGAAAGGAAAAATAGACAAGAGATTAATTTTGAGTAAGGGCGTACAAAATCGAACCGAAAATCCGCAAATTGAAGTCAAATTAGAAAAAAAAACTCAAGCAGTGGTTTGGTTTGACTTTGTTTGGCATTGGAAGAAAAAATTCAACTGTACTTGGGTTGATTTGGTTTAAACTAAAAAAAGTCAACCCAGACCAAACCAACCAACATTATATATATACTTTTTAAAATTTAGTTTATACAAAAAATATTTACTTTGATATAATTTTTAAATATTTCTTATATTTTTTCATAGTTATTATCTTTTGACATATTATTTCAAGTTTGAAATTTAGAATTTTGAATGGTCCAATGAAGGTTATAATCCATATATATTATTAACTTTGATAAAGCTCAAATCAAAATCAAATTAATACTAATACAACAACAACAACAACAACAACAACAACAACAACAACAACCCAGTGAAATCCCACAATATGGGGTCTGGGGAGGGTAGAATGTACGCAGACCTTACTCCTACCAAGGTAGGACGGCTGTTTCCTAGAGACCCTCGGTTCAGTAAAAGCATAAATGCATAAAAAAAAAATAATAAAAAAAAAATAAAAAAAATAAAATAATAATAAAAAATATTAGATAAGAATAGGAACTTAAAAGCTTTATTAGAAAAACAACAAACAAATAATGAATAGATAACAAATAAATACAAATAAATAAATACAAATAACAAATAACGATTAAATAAATAATGAAAGCGTCACAGGTAAAATAGAGTAATCAAAGCATAGAAAGTAATAAATAATAACAGAAATAACAAAAATCAGAAGTCAAAGCGCAAGAGATCGTAATGCACTACTACGCCTATGAATAGAGAAGAATAACGAGACTATGAACTAGCCTTCTACCCTAATGTGGGTCCTCCACACCTTCCTATCTAAGGTCATGTCCTCTGTAAGTTGTAACTGCGCCATGTCCTGTCTAATCACCTCTCCCCAATGCTTCTTCGGCCTACCCCTACCTCTTTTGTAACCATCCATGGCCAGCCTCTCACACCTCCGCACTGGGGCATCTGTGTCTCTCCTCTTCACATGTCCATACCATCTCAGTCGCATTTCTCGCATCTTGTCTTCCACCGAGGCCACTCCTACCTTGTCCCGAATAGCCTCATTTCTAATCCTGTCGCTCCTGGTGTGCCCACACATCCATCTCAGCATTCTCATCTCAGCAACTTTCATCTTTTGAATGTGAGAAGTCTTAACTGGCCAACACTCCGGAAGCGAGCCTCCATTTCATCCACCCTACCCCAATACGATGTGTGACATCATCGTCAATCTCCCCGCTGCCTTGCATGATAGACCCAAGATACTTGCAACTACTTCTCTTTTGGATGGCCTGAGCACCAAGCCTAACTTCAACGCCAACCTCCTGAGGTGTCTCACTGAACTTGCACTCTAAGTACTCTGTCTTTGTCCTACTCAACTTAAACCCTTTAGACTCCAAGGTATGTCTCCAATCCTCCAGCTTAGCGTTAACACCGCAGCTAGTCTCATCGATCAGGACTATGTCATCCGCGAAAAACATACACCATGGCACCGCATCTTGAATTTGTCGCGTCAATCCATCTATCACCAAGGCAAATAAAAAAGGACTAAGAGATGATCCTTGATGCAACCCCATCACCACTGGAAAGTGCTCTGAGTCCCCTCCTACTATCCTTACCCTGGTTTTGGCTCCCTCATACATGTCCTTGATCACCCTAATGTATGCCACAGGTACACCTTTAGCCTCCAAACATGTCCATAGTATTTCTCTTGGAACTTTATCATAAGCCTTTTCTAGGTCGATGAATACCATATGCAAGTCCCTCTTCCTCTCCCTATGCTGCTCCACCAGTCTCCTCATAAGATGGATGGCTTCTGTAGTTGAGCGTCCCGGCATAAATCCAAACTGGTTCTCTGAAATAGACACGTCTCTCCTCACCCTCATCTCTACCACTCTTTCCCACAGTTTCATAGTATGACTTAGTAGCTTAATACCTTTATAGTTATTGCAACTCTGGATATCCCCTTTGTTTTTGTATAGAGGGATCATTACGCTCGACCTCCATTCTTCGGGCATCGTTGCCGTTTTAAAGATGACATTAAATAACCTAGTCAACCACTCCAAACCTATCGAGCTCGTGCTCTTCCATAACTCCCCAGGAATCTCGTCAGGTCCGGTTGCTCTTCCCCAGCGCATCCTACGAACGACACTCTTAACCTCCTCGACCTTAATACTCCTGCAATACCCAAAATCGCGACGCCTCTCTGTATGTTCTAAATCTCCCAACACAAAGTCTCTGTCCCCTTCCTCATTCAAAAGTTTATGGAAATAGGACTGCCATCTCTGTTTAATACTAATGTGACTAGAAAAAAATTATTCAACAATAAGAATAACAATAATGTTGAACATTTGTTCTTTAGTTACATGGTTTAGACAATTAAAATATATAACCTAATTTTAGTTTTTTCTTATTTGAATTTTTGCATAGCCTATTCATTGTCTTTGCTTCTTCACAGACTCGGCGCCTCCACCACCACTCCACTTCGCCGTCTCCTCTCTACCGGCGAACAACCATAGCCACCACCGCAATCCCACTCCCCTCTCTCCGTCGCTCAGCCGGCGAAGACCTGAGCCACCAAACTCCACCTCTTCTTTCCCCCTCCTCTCTTCTCCTTTCCTCTCTCTATCTCTTCGCCGCTGCTCCGACGAAGGCCAGGAGACTGTCGTCGTCTCTCTCTCTCTCTCTTCATCCTTTCCTCTTCTCTCTCTAGTCGCCGCTCCGACCGGCGAAGACCACCGGCGAACGAGGGACCAGCAAACTCTGACAAAGCAACATTCGTCGGACGTCG
The DNA here is from genome assembly GCF_947179165.1 of Solanum dulcamara. NCBI lineage: Eukaryota > Viridiplantae > Streptophyta > Magnoliopsida > Solanales > Solanaceae > Solanum > Solanum dulcamara. The sequence continues at coordinate 63,152,216 of NC_077244.1, read as the reverse complement.
ACAGTCCTTTAGAAGTCAAAGTTGTCGAAAATCTCGAGACCCTGCGTAGGTGAAGGCAGATCTGTAAAGTTTTGTCCAGTTTTTCCGGCGAAGCTCTGGTTTTTCCGGCAAAGTGTTTTTTTTTCTAGGTGTACAAAGCTGTATTTTCGGTGACGAACAACCGCTGCAACTAAACTAAGTACGCCGACGTGAATAGTATTCCGACGTGAGCAGTATTTTCCGGCGGCAACCAGGTTTATTTCTACCGGAGTTGGTACCTCCGGTTTTTATTTCTTTATATTCTATCCTTTGTTCATATACTTGTAGTTACATTTTGCCGATTTTAAACCCCCGAATAATTTATTAGTTCATACGCATTTTCGTGGCTTTGGATAGTGATGGTAGACTAGGGTCATGTTCTCGCTCATGGACGGGGACAAGGGTAAGGAGAGGTAAGCGGGTTAAAGGAGCGTCTAGACTGAGAATAGGTTCTTGGAACATTGGGACGTTAACGGGTAAATCCATAGAACTGGTTAAGATTCTAAAGAAGAGGAAGATTAATATAGCCTGTGTCTAGGAGACAAAATGGGTCGGCTCTAAAGCTAAGGAGGCAGACGGGTATAAGCTTTGGTTTTCTAGTAAATCAAAGTATAGAAATGAGGTAGGCATTTTAATAGACAGTGATTTAAGGGATCAAGTGGTGGAGGTTAGGAGAGTCAATGATAGGATGATGTCGATTAAAATAGTCGTTGAAGGGATCACGTTGAACGTTATTAGTATTTATGCGCCGCAAGCGGGCTTATGCGAGGAGGATAAGAGGCGCTTTTGGGAGGAGTTGGACGAGTTAGTGGGAGGCATACCACCTACTGAGAAGCTTATCGTAGGAGGGGATTTCAATGGGCACATCGGATCTATTTCGGGAGGGTATGATGATGTGCATGGGGGCTTTGGCTTCGGGGATAGAAATGGAGGAGGAACCGCACTATTGGATTTCGCAAGAGCTTTCGGATTGGTGATAGCCAACTCGAGTTTCCCAAAGAAGGAGGACCACTTGGTAACCTTCCGTAGTTCAGTGGCTAAAATTCAGATAGATTTTTTACTCCTCAGGAAGGATGATAAGGGTTTGTGCAAAGACTGTAAGGTCATCTCGATCGACAACCTTACAACCCGACATAAGCTCTTAGTGATGGATTTAGGGATAAAGATGACAAGGATGAGGAGGGTCGGGGAAGAACGACCTAGGATCAGATGGGGGAGTTTGACAACGGTTAGTGCCCTTGAGATGGGAGAGAAATTAAAGGATATGGGGGCCTGGAATAGTAGTGGGGATGCGAACGATATGTGGGATATGACAACTAGTTATATTAGGGTTGTAGCAAAGGAAGTGCTAGGAGTCTCGACAGGTAGTCGTAGTCGGCATCGAGGGGACTGGTGGTGGAATGGAGAAGTGCAAGGGAAAGTGGAAGCAAAGAAGGTGGCGTATGCTAAGTTGATAGAGAGCAAGGATGAGGTGGAGAAGTGGACGAATGGAGAACTGTATAAGATAGCGAGGAAGGAGGTGAAGTCAGCGATTGCAACGGCAAAAATGGCAGCTTTTGAACGTCTTTATGCTGAACTGGAAGAGAAAGGTGGGGACAGAAAATTATTCAGGCTAGCCAGGGCCCAGGAGAGAAGGGCACGCGATGTGGATCAAGTGAAGTGCATTAAAGACGAAGACGGAAAAGTATTGGTAGAGGAGACCCTTATCAAACAAAGATGGCAGTCATACTTCCATAAATTTTTGAATGAAAAAGGGGACAGAGAAATTGTGTTGGGAGATTTGGAACATACAGGAAGTAGTCACGATTTTGGGGGTTTTAGGAGTATTACGGTCGATGAGGTTAAGGATGTTGTTCGTAGGATGCGCTGGGGAAGAACGGCCTGACCTGACGAGATCCCTAGAGAATTTTGGAAGAGCGCGGGCTCGGTAGGTTTGGAATGGCTGACTAGGTTATTTAATGTCATCTTTACAATGGCAACGATGCCCGTAGAATGGAGATCGAGCATCATGATCCCACTTTACAAAAATAAAGGGGATAGCCAGAGTTGTGACAACTATAGAGGTATTAAGCTTTTAAGCCATACTATGAAAGTGTGGGAAAGAGTGGTAGAGATGAGGGTGAGGAGAGGCGTGTCTATTTCAGAGAACCAGTTCGGATTTATGCTGGGACGCTCAACTACAGAAGCCATCCACCTTATGAGGAGACTAATGGAGCAATATAGGGAGAGGAAGAGAGACTTGCATATGGTGTTCATAGACTTGGAAAAGGCTTACGATAAAGTCCCACGAGAGATACTATGGAGATGTTTGGAGGCTAAAGGTGTACCTGTAGCGTACATAAGGGTGATCAAGGACATGTACGAGGGTTCCAAAACCAGGGTAGGACAGTAAGAGGGGACTCAGAACACTTCCCAATTATGATGGGGTTGCATCAAGGATCAGCTCTTAGCCCGTTCTTATTTGCCTTGGTAATAGATGGATTGACGCGACAAATTCAAGGTGAGGTGCCATGGTGTATGCTTTTTGCGGATGACATAGTCCTCATCGATGAGACTCGTAGCGGAGTTAACACTAAGCTGAAAGATTGGAGACGCACCTTGGAGTCTAAGGGGTTTAAGCTGAGTAGGACCAAGACAGAGTACCTAGAGTGCAAGTTCAGTGAGACACCTCAAGAGGTTGGCGCGGAAGTTAGGCTCGGGGAACAAGCCATCCAAAAGAGAAGTAGTTTTAAGTACCTTGGTTCTATCATGCAAGACAGCGGAGAGATCGACGAGGATGTCACACACCGTATTGGGGTAGGATGGATGAAATGGAGGCTCGCCTCCGGTGTGTTATATGACAAGAAGGTGCCACCACAACTTAAGGGCAAGTTCTATAAAGTGGTCGTTAGATGAGCTATGTTATATGGGGCAGAGTGTTGGTCAGTTAAGGTCTCCCACGTGCAAAAGATGAAGGTTGTCGAGATGAGAATGTTGAGATGGATGTGTGGGCATACCAGGAGTGACAAGATTAGAAATGAGGCTATTCGAGAAAAGGTAGGAGTGGCCTCGGTGGAAGACAAGATGCGGGAAACGCGACTGAGATGGTTTGGACATGTGAAGAGGAGAGTCCCAGATGCACCAGTGCGGAGATGTGAGAGGCTGGCCATGGATGGTTTCAGGAGAGGTAGGGGTAGGCCGAAGAAATATTGGGGAGAGGTGATCAGACAGGACCTAGCACATTTACGACTTACCGAGGATATGACCCTAGATATGAGGGTGTGGAGGACACACATTAGGGTAGAGGGCTAGTACATAATAGTTTTATTCTCCCTTATTCGTAGGCGTATTAACGCACTATGATTTCTTGTACTCTGATGTATGTTATTTATGGTATTTATGTTATTATCCAATAATAATATCTACTGTTTTTTGTGCTTTGATTATACTATTGTTTGGACCGTATTTGTCATCTACTTATTTACTCTAATATTCTTATCTGACCTTTTTCTATGCTTTTATTGAGCCGAGGGTCTTTCGGAAACAGTCGTCCTACATTGGTAGGAGTCAGGTCTGCGTACACTCTACCCTCCCAGACCCCACGATGTGGGATTTCACTGGGTTGTTGTTGTTGTTGTTTAATGTTTAGTCATGTAATTATTACTTATTAGACTTATTTTAGCATGATTTAATACTTTTAAATTATGATCATTTTCATTATGACATATATTAATTTGCAATATTTATTTTATGCGATTTCATTATTATTTTTTGTTGAATATTTTTGTGTAATCATTCATCTCATATTTTGTGTTATTTTCTTAAGAAATACCTTAGATTGTTGTATTTTAATAGGACTAAAGAAATATTTGAAGCACAAGTTAGATTTTATGTTGGTAACCAAAAAAATCCGAAAATCCAAAAAATCCAGAAAAAAAAATCAAAGTTAAAAAATCTGAGTTTAATTAGTTTGATTTGATTTATAAATTTGAAATCCAACATAAATAGTTTTGTTTGATATTTAAAAATTATGAACCAACCTGATCATGTACCCATTATTTTGAAAAGGCCATATTTTGATGGGGAAAAAATGAGATGGTATAAATTTATTTTTATATAGTGCAAAAAACGGATCATAATTCATAGTCATATAGTTGCTGGCTTTTTCTTGTATTTGTTTTGGGTGGGAAAGTGACTATTTCTTCTCTTATTGAATACAAAAAAGTGTAATCACAAGATTTCTGGAATTTTTCAGTTTATTTCTCTTTTTATTTGCTAGAAATTTATTAGGAAATTCTATTATTTAACCGTAATGTCGATTTTATTCAATATCAAATTAACAACCATCGCAAGGTGTTTTTTTTTAAAAAAAATCAATTTAATACGATTTGCTAATTCGATTTCATCTTCGGATTTTACCTAAACATCCCGTCCCGATGATAGACGGATATTGTCATGCCATTTTTTTTAAAAATAAAATAAAATTAGCCATGAACTTCATCACTAATTAATATGTCAAAGCTAACATATATATCTTTTGATAATTTATCGCTCTCTACTGCTAAATAATGTTAGTGACAAATTTTGATATTTGATTATAAAATTTATCTTGTTCTTTAATAGTAGTGTGCACAATTGGGCAAGAAAAAATTACTAGCTATCTAGAAGATGATTAAATTTAAAAATGGATTCCTCTACAAGTAATAAATGGAAAATGGCTCTCATCTCTTACTTCATGTAACATAATGTTCCCATATGGAAGAACCAGTTAAAATCTGGTTCCTCTCTTGTGTTCCCTCTACCTGAAAACGTATATCCTAATAGGTATTCCTCCCTTTCTTTCTAAAATCTGATTTCATGGCCAAATTCAAATTATTCTTGTTTCATCTTTCAGGTTGTTGGATACACAACTCGAATTATTCCTTTCTTTCTCTTTCTTTGTTCTTGTGACTGATTTGAAGCTTCCAGAAGAGTGCCATGTGAGGGCATTTTTTTCTGTGTTCACATGACATAGTAACGCTATCGGACATGTAATTTTATAGGGTCTAGCGAGTACAGAGTGCAAATTCTTATCTAAGCAATATATTTTATTATCTAGAAGCACCAATCAACCATGGAACACCAAGTCAAATCTCAAATGAGTAAAAAAAAGGTTAGTGTCATTTATTCTCCATGTCTAAGTGTTGGTAGAAGGTGAGAGGAACAGGTAAATTAGTCGAAGTGTATGCTAGCGCCCACACACCAAATTGTTATTTATAAGTGAAACTTTTTGACTTGCCAAAAAACTGAATTAAGTCATATTCTACCGTTGTGGTTACAGTCAAGAAGTGCTAGCTTCTACTCATACAGCTTTTACGGATGCAATTCTTGGTCTTGGCGATGGAAAATCTAGCATCGTAACACAATTGAGTAGCTAGGGTCTTATCAGAAATGTAGTGGGTCCCTGTTTAAGTGGGCAAGGTGAAGAGTTTCTTTTCTTCAATGATGATGTTCTTGTTAGTAAACTGTATTGGAAAATATTAAACAGTAATAGAAACTTCTGAAAATAATAAAAACAGAATCTAAAAATATTAATGCAGAAACAGAATCGAGCCCACTGAATGCACAGTGTGTCCTTAAGGAAATTATTCCCCTCAAAGTACCCGAGGTTTTTTGGAATCTTTCCTCCCAGGATAGAACGATTACTCACCAAAGTAGAGGTACTGCAAATCTTTGATGACAGCGAACCACTTGAAAGATGTATATCACACGATTTTAGGAAGTGCAGAAAGAAGAAAAAGAAGAGGGTATGTTCAGAATTTCGTATGGAACATTCTGAAGATTTACAGATATATATAGACTGTTTATACCTTTTCAGAAAAGGCACCTGTTGGGAAAAGGTTTGCATGTTGAGAAGGTTTGCAACTTTTCGGACAAGGTTGCAACCATTCAAAAATCCGTTGGAAAAAACGGAGGGAAATTTTAAATTAATCCGGGAAAAAACGGGTCGCGGGTCGCGGGTCAGGATTTTTTTTTTCACTTAATTAATTAATTAAATAAATAATATTAATTAATTAAAATTTAAAAAAAATTTGATCCAAAAAGATTATCAATCAATCATATCAATTGACCAAATCCAAATCCAAATCCAAATCCAAAGCCGAAGCCGAAGCCGTAGCCGAAGCCGTAGCCGAAGCCGAAGCCGAAGCAGTAGCAGTAGCTGTAGCCGTAGCCGTAGCCGTAGCCGTAGCCGAAGCCGAAGCCGAAGCCGAGCCGAGCCGAGCGAGCGACGACGACGACGGCGCGAGGGGAGACCCTCTTCTTGACCCTTTAGCAACATGAAGGAGTGCTTCTATTTTTAAATAGGAGACTTTTCATTTCCACCACCTATGTGGGACCAAAGCTTATTTAATAAAATAAGAGAGAACATATCATTTCCTCTCCACTTCTTTTTCCTTCAATTTCCCATTCAACCTATCAATTAAACCCAACAATCCCCCACATGAATGGGGAATGTCTACAAGATAAAGGAATGCACGGATAAGTGTGTGATATACAAGCGAAGATTAATTGCATCTGGATAAGTAGGTTTCCCTTTGAACTTTCCATAGTGAACTTATATAGGATATACTCGATCAATCGGTAGATGCGATATCTTTGAACCGTCGAACTTTGTTGTATAACTAGACAACATAAGTCACACAATCAATCATCAACCATCTATGGTTCTCACGGTTGTGTTCGTTTCAGCCATGAACACCGACTGGTTTCGTGAATGCATAGAGAATGGGACTTTACTGTCATTCCCCTTGAAGCGGCTTATACTTCACATTCACATAGGTGATTTCCAAATGTGTAGTCCTATAGACACACTATCTAGTTATTTTCCGTCAGATTTAGATAATCATTAAAAAACCTTTAAAGCTTTATTAACTCATTAAAAGCCTTAAGGTTTTATCCTTTGTTTCTAAACATTGTCATCATCACGAGAATGGGTTGAGTTATTTGACAATGTTGAACCGTCAATCATAACTTTGTTTGATCTCTTTGAACCTAGTTCTTGGGATCTCCAGTCTACTAGGTAGAGTTACCGCCATGTTGACTTGTCCTAGGCCTTAACCCCATTCCCCTCGATGATCTTTCAACAGCCTCTCTAGATAAGCCTTTTGTTAGTGGATCCGATATATTATCTCTTGACTTTACATAGTCAATAGTGATAACACCACTAGAGAGTAGTTGTCTAACAGTATTGTATCGCCGTCGAATGTGACGCGATTTTCCATTATACATAACATTTCCTGCCCTTCCTATTGCCGCTTGGCTATCACAATGTATACATATGGGTGCCAAAGGTTTGGGCCAAAATGGAATATCTTCCAAAAAATTTCGACGCCATTCAGCTTCTTCACCAGCCTTGTCTAAAGCTATAAATTCAGACTCCATTGTAGAGCGGGCAATGCATGTCTGTTTTGATGATTTCCAAGACACTGCTCCTCCACCAACGGTGAAAACATATCCACTTGTGGATTTAACTTCAGATGATCCGGTGATCCAGTTTGCATCACTATATCCCTCAATTACTGCGGGATATTTATTATAATGCAAAGCATAGTTTTGGGTGTGTTTCAAATACCCCAAGACTCGTTTCATTGCCATCCAATGAGTTTGATTAGGATTATTCGTGAATCGACTCAACTTGCTAATAGCACATGCTATATCTGGTCGTGTACAATTCATAATATACATCAAACTTCCCAAAACTCGTGCATAGTCCAATTGTGAGTCACTTTTACCTTCATTCTTTTGAAGTGCAAAACTTACATCAATTGGAGTTTTTGCAATATTGAAATTTAAATATTTAAACTTATCAAGTATATTTTCAATATAATGTGACTGTGATAATGCTAGACCTTGTGGAGTTTTATGGATCCTAATTCCTAAGATTAAGCCAGTAACCCCTAAGTCTTTCATGTCAAATTTGCTAGCAAGCATACGCTTCGTAGCATTTACATTGACAATGTCTTTACTCATTATCAACATGTCATCAACATATAAACAAACAATGACTTCATGATTTGGAGTATTTTTAATGTAAACACATTTGTCACATTCATTAATCTTAAATCCATTTGCCAACATTGTTTGGTCAAATTTTGCATGCCATTGTTTAGGTGCTTGTTTAAGTCCATAAAGTGACTTAACAAGTTTGCACACTTTCCTTTTTTTACCTGGAACTACGAAACTCTCAGGTTGTTCCATATAAATTTCTTCCTCCAATTCTCCATTTAAGAAAGCTGTCTTAACATCCATTTGATGAATTTCAAGACCATATGCAGCTGCAAGTGCCACTAACATCCGAATAGATGTTATTCTTGTTACCGGCGAGTATGTGTCAAAGTAATCAAGACCTTCTTTTTGTCTATAACCTTTGACCACAAGTCTTGCCTTATATTTATCAATAGTGCCATCAGCTTTCATTTTCCTTTTAAATATCCATTTTGATCCTAAAGGTTTATTTCCAGGAGGAAGATCAACCAATTCCCATGTATGGTTATTCAAAATTGATTGAATCTCACTGTTGATTGCCTCTTTCCAAAATGCTGAATCAGAAGAAGACATTGCAGCTTTAAATGTTTGAGGCTCATTTTCAAGCAAGAATGTCACAAAATCTGGTCCAAAGGAAGTAGATATCTTTTGACGTTTGCTACGCCTTGGATCCTCTTCGATTGGTTTACTTCCCTCTTGAACTTCTCTTAGTCGTTTAGATCTTTTACTTGAGGATTCACTTTTAGTTTTATACGGATAAATATTTTCAAAAAATTCAGCATTATCTGATTCAATTACCGTATTAACATTAATTTCAGGATTGTCCGATCTGTGAACCAAAAATCGACAAGCTTTGTTGTTTGTAGCATAGCCAATAAAAACACAATCCACGGTCTTTGGTCCAATTTTTACCCTTTTGGGCAAAGGAACTTGGACCTTTGCTAAACACCCCCACACTTTGAAATATTTCAAGTTGGGTTTTCTTCTTTTCCATAGTTCATATGGAATAGTTTGTGTTTTGCTGTGGGGTACTCTGTTGAGTATTCGATTAGCTGTAAGGATAGCTTCCCCCCACAAGTTCTGCGGTAAACCAGAACTTATCAATAAAGCATTCATCATTTCTTTTAATGTTCGGTTTTTCCTTTCCGCAACTCCATTTGATTGAGGTGTGTAGGGGGCAGTAGTTTGATGAATAATTCCATATTCTAAACATATCTTTTCAAAAGGAGATTCGTATTCTCCACCCCTATCACTTCTAATCATTTTTATCTTTTTATTCAATTGATTTTCTACTTCGTTCTTGTATTGCTTAAATGCATTAATTGCTTCATCCTTACTATTAAGCAAATATACATAACAATATCGAGTGCAATCGTCAATAAAAGTTATAAAATATTTCTTTCCACCACGAGTTGGTGTAGAATTCATATCGCAAATGTCTGTGTGAATCAATTCTAAGGGACTAGAATTCCTTTCAATAGATTTATAAGGATGCTTAGCATACTTAGATTCAACACATACTTGACATTTTGATTTATTGCAATCAAAGTTAGGCAATATATTTAAATTAATCAGTTTTCGCAAGGTTTTATGATTGACATGTCCTAAACATGAATGTCATAAATTATTTGACTCAAGTAAGTAAGAAGAAGCTTGAACTTTATTATCATCAACAACCATTACATTTAGTTTGAAAAGACCCTCAGTGAGGTAGCCTTTTCCTAGATATATTTCATTCTTACTGACAACTACTTTGTCTGAAACTAGAACACACTTGAATCCATTCTTGATAAGAAGGCCGGCAGACACCAAATTCTTTTGCATTTCTGGAACATGATACACTTTGTTCAGCGTCACCACCTTGCCGGATGTCATTTTCAGAAATACTCTCCCATATCCTTCAATCTTTGCAGTTGCAGAATTTCCCATATAGATCGTCGCATCAGGTGCTGCAGGGGAATAAGTAGAGAAGGTTTCTCGGACTGCACACACATGCGAAGTAGCTCCTGAATCAAGCCACCATTCTTTGGGATTACCTACTAAGTTGCATTCTGATAGCATTGCACACAGATCATCAATAATTCATAAAACTACTCCTCCTTATTCACCTTCATCTAATGGTGTAGCGGAAAGAAAAAATAAAACTTTGGTTGAATTGACTAATGCCATGCTTATTGAGTCAAATGCACCTTTGAATTTTTGGGGTGAAGCTATTTTGACTGCGTGTTATGTGTTAAATCGAGTGCCTCATAAAAAGATTAAACTAACACCTTTTGAGTTGTGGAAAAGTCATAAGCCAAATTTGGGATATCTAAGAGTTTGGGTTGTCTAGCCTTTGTGAGGCTAATGGATCCCAACGTTACAAAATTGGGTAAGAAAGTTACTACTTGTGCTTTTCTTGGTTATGCTTCAAATAGTACAGCTTATAGATTTTTTAATCTTGAAGATAATATTATAATAGAATCAGGTGATGCTATTTTTCATGAAAATAAATTTCCTTTTGATTCTAAAAATAGTGGGGGTCAAAGAATTGAACAAAATATTTTATCACTGCCTAGTTCTCCTTCTTCCATTTTAAAAAATAAAGAAATTGATGATTTTGAGTTAAGAAGAAGTAAAAGAGCTAGAGTAGAAAAAGATTTTGGGCCTGATTTTTATATTTTTAATGTTGGAGATGACCCTTTCACTTTACAAGAAGCTTTATCTTCGTATGATTCTATTTTTTGGAAAGAGGCTGTAAATGATGAAATGGAATCACTAATTTCTAATAAAACTTGGAAGTTAGTTGATTTACCATCAGGTTGTAAAACAATTGGTTGCAAATGGGTCTTACGAAAAAAGTTAAAACCAGATGGATCAATCGATAAATATAAGGCTAGACTAGTTGCTAAAGGGTTTAAGCAACTAGAAGGCCTAGAGTTTTTTGATACTTTTTCTCCGGTTACAAGAATTACATCCATTAGACTTTTAATTGCTATGGCTGCAATTTTTGATTTGCATATTCATCAAATGGATGTAAAAACTACTTTTTAAATGGAGAACTTAATGAAGAAATTTATATGGAACAACCTGAAGGTTTTGTTGAAGCAGGCCAAGAAAGCAAAGTATGTAAACTTACTAAATCCCTATATGGCTTGAAACAGGCACCAAAGCAATGGCATGAAAAGTTTGATTCCTGCATGATTGAAAATGATTTTAAAACAAATGAGTGTGATAAGTGCATATATCATAAGTCTTGGAATAATACACATGTTATTATTTGCCTATATGTTGATGATTTATTGATCTTTGGCTCGAATATGAATGCTATTGATGATACTAAGAACATTCTTAGAAGCCATTTTGATATGAAAGATCTTTGTGAGGCAAATTTTATTCTAGGAATAAAAATTACTAGAACATGTGATGGAATTTTCCTTGACCAGTCACATTATGTTGAGCAAATTTTAAAAAAATATAACTTTCTTGATTGCAAGCATGTTTTAACTCCTTTTGATTCAAGTGTACACTTGTTTCCTATTCAAAGTGAAATTGATGTGATAAATCAAAAGGAATATGCTAGCGTAATTGGAAGTTTGAGATATGTGACTGATTGCACTAGGCCTGATATTGCATATGCAGTAGGAGTACTTAGCAGGTTTACTAGCAAGCCAGGTAATGAACATTGACATGCTATAACAAGAGTTATGAGATATTTAATTGGAACAAAAACTTGTGGTTTGTTCTATAAAAAATATCATGCTATACTAGAAGGCTTTTCTGATGCAGATTGGAACACTCTAGCAGGTGATTCCTGTTCTACCACTGGTTACATTTTTACATGGGGTGGTGGTGCTGTTTGTTGTAAATCAAAAAAACAAACTATAATTGCTAACTCTACCATGGAGGCTGAACTAATTGCTTTAGCTTCAGCTAGTGAGGAAGCGAATTGGTTAAGAGATTTATTATTTCAAATACCTTATTTTGAAAAACCAATTCCTCCAATTTTAATTCATTGTGATAGCACTGCAACAATTGGTAGAGTTCAAAATCGTTATTACAACGGTAAATCCAGACCTATAAGGAGGAAACACAGTAATGTAAGATCATATTTGACAAGTGGTACCATTAATGTTGATTATGTCAAATCTTGTGAAAATCTTGCAGATCCTCTTACAAGACCTTAACAAGAGAAAAGGTCTGGAGCACATCGAGGGGGATGGGATTGAAGCCTATAAATCCATGAGTCATATATGAGGAAACCCAACTTGGAGACTAGAGATCCTATAACCAGGTTTAATGGGAAAAACGAATCATATGATGACTTATTGTGAAAAAAATGCACTATTTTTATTCCCTCCCTATGATGTGAGTGCATTGTTTCCTGTAGTGAATTGAGGAGGTTGAGTTTAAAAAACTCTTAATGAAAATTTGTAGCCCGTATGGGTGGAGTGTTAAATTTATAGGAGCACTCTTGATAGATTTCACCTATGTGAGTATGGAAGTAGGCCGCTTCCTATGAGAATTAGGCTTATTCTCAAAAGCACTCATAAAACCGGGATAGCACAAGGCCGTAATGTGCTGGCTTATAAAGCTCGTGACAATACCTTGATTACTATGTGTGAGCAGTAATATTTTATGTCCCTTAAGCAGTCATAGTTCAAGTCTGATACCACTACGACTCTGGAGTAAAAGTTATTGTTTCACTAAGTGGAGGTTCAATGCAGAGCACACCTTCATTATGTATAGTAATCTTCCTTCAGCTGATAAACTCTCTTATACAATATTAAAATGAGTGGGGGATTGTTAGTGTGTGAACATTTTAACATTTTATTAAATTGTAATTTTAGCAATTGTCCATTGATGACATTTAATGTCATCTTTATTATTCTTTCTTTAGTGCATAAAAATGTCTTTCATTATCATCTTTATTTAGTGCAAGACTAAATCATTCCATTATGTATTTTTAATCTAATTATCACTAATAAGTGGTGCACTAAATCATATTATTATGTATTTTTAATCTAATTATCACTAATAAGTGGTGCACTAAATCATAATGGTGCACTAAATCATAATGGTACACTAAATGATGCTAATGATGACATTCTATTATTTTTTCATCTTTGTATGATTTTCTCTCCTATAAATAGAGAGGTCTTCTTTGTTTTGAAATAAGAATAAGAGAAGAAAAAATTGAGAGAGTTAAGTTTATATAAAAAAGAGAGTTCTTATTAGTTGAAGGAAGGTGTTCTTTGTGTAGAGCTTTAAACTCAACTCTTGTCCAGAGTTTGTTGAGTTACATTTTTGTGATAAGGCTGTTGTATCCTGGAGGGGACAAGTCAAGAGGACTACTGCTGGACCAGTGAAACGATTTACTGCAGTGGGCTTGAATCTCCTTAAAGAGAGCGAGATATCCGCGCCTCAGCCAAGAAGTGAAGTTAATTTCTTCATTTTATTTTTCAATTGTAATTTGTAATCTTATAATTTCACCAACACATACAATAGCACAGGATTAGCACACACCAAAAGATCCCTTTGAATCTTTCAGTTAGCTATACACTTTGGGCCCTCATTGTGACTGATGCTTACACGAAGTTTTGGCCATTTCACTTTACATCTGCAATTGAGTTAATGCAATTGGCGTAATACCTGTCTGAAATGAAAACGACATATTAGATATATTGAAAACAATTTCTTGAGAGTAACATTAATATGCTGAGAAGAAAATACTGATAGTCTCAACAACCTAATACAACATGCCAATTCATCTACACCTAATACCACACACCAATAAAGACCAATCGGACATCCTCGATATAAATGTGTACTAAGCTCTATTATATTGCTCATGGAAGGCCAAACTTTTCAGGACAGGTATATCATAAGTAAATTTGATACCCTCATCTGAAGCAGTTGTAGCTTCAATGACTCCAATATCCTGGAAAGATGATGGATCAGCTGGCCAAGTCCAGGATGTAATAATCTAATGAATAGCTGTAGACTTTTGCTCAATGAGATCAAACCCTCGCGGAAAGATAAAAATAAAAGGAACTACGAATCACTGCACATTCTTGAGCTGAGGGTCTCTCGGAAACAACCTCTACTTTCACTAGATAGGGGTAAGGCTGCATTTACACCACCCTCCCCAGACCCTACTTGTGTAATTACGTTGGATATGTTGTTGTTTTTGAATTACTGCACAATAGCACATTTTTCTAGACAACAATAACCATAAAGTAGTGAAATAAATAGTTTCAACCTGCAGTTAAACAGGTAAAAACATATGAATCAATGTTTTCTTCTCAACATTTCAACAGTCAAGCTGAAACCATCCTAAGTAATGAACAAATTAGCTCCCAGCTACACTGCAAATCTACTTGCCAAGTCTTGGAGAAATCTTTCAACAATGGATTATGAGGATGCCAAAAACTGCATAATCTTTCAACCCTGAAAATCGCCTTTTACCCTGCAGATGTCAACCTATGGGTAAGAATCATTCTTTGCACGGATCTTAGTTGAAGAACAAACACAGAGAATAAAATTCTGATACTTAGGAGATGAATATTATTATGCTATTATTGTTTTTTTTTCCTTTCCTCTTTTGATCCTTCATCTAGCTTGTTTAACTCGTGAATGACAAGTGGAGATGGGAGGGGGGGGGGGGGGGGGACAACCAGTTTTCAGTCAAATCATACTAGGACATACTATTGGTAAGGAATGGAGTGGATTTTCTGAATCTTTCAATTTGGATTCCCAGAGGGCCCAGAAAAGTATGATATTGACCGCAGAGATTATGAACCTTACATGTTTATTTGTTGTTGTAAGAGGAGAATCTTACATGTTAGTTGGCGCTACATGTTGTAGATGTTTAATAGAAGATGTAGATATCCTCTTATTTCATTGTAAAGTGGTTGCGCGCTTGTGGTGGGAAATTTTGAGTTGGTTTTATAGTACAGCAGGTCATGCCGAGAATAGTAAAGGAGACATGTATAGCTAGGCTTTTAGAGGAAGGAAGCTCAAGGCTCTTAAATGGGTAGTGTGTAGGGAGAGGGCTAGAAAAGATTTTGAAGGGGTTAAGAACAATGTTGTACATGTTAGGAGTAGCCTCGTGTTCCTAGTTTCTGTTTGATGCAACCATGAGGTTTTTGATTGTATAGATGATAAGGTGATCTTTGTAGAGAACCATATTTTTGGTCTAGGATTCTCTACTTTTTAGCATACTTCTGTATACAGGGATTTCTCCAACATTAATAAAATTATACACCTTACCAAAAAAAATTGAGTCTGTTCAATCTATCTTTCTTGTATGACACTACACAAATGTATTATTTTACCCTCCATCTTCATCTTATCTCTCTTTCTTCTTTCCCCTTATTGTTTCTTTTTAATTTTTTTGTTTAGTCATTTAGTACTACACAATCTACCTTTTAGTTTTGACGATAACATTCGATATCATGCAATAACAAATTTATTCTTCTATCCTAAGTCTTGGTATGGGAAACACATTAGCTATTGAATATCCAACTATCCAAGTGCACTCAAACAGAGAGATAATAATCATTAGCTATTGAATATCCAACAACAAATCATTAGCATCAGGTAAATTGCTTATCAGCTAGAACACAGCAAAGAAGACATCCTAGGCATTTTCTGAACGCAAAGAATAATACACTAGAAAATAGTTTTGGAGGAACAAATGAGATGGCTACTACCTGAGTGAATATCGTATGGCTCCGACTGCTCAGTAAATTAAAGTTGTTGTATCCCACATGTCTGTGCTTCTGTTTCAATGTGCCATCAAATGCAAAGATACATGTTAAGAAGTTTGCCTTGGAGTCGAGCAAAATGGTAACACATCAGTACTTGGTATAAAGAAAGAATATTAAGGTAAAATAAATGCTTAAGATGTCCTGAAGAAGACAAACCAAGCTAATTGATTAGCAAATGAAAGAGACTGCACAATTTGCGTTTGTTGGAGCTGGCTTGTATGATGGGCACAATCTTTTGGGGAAAGCTCATTACTTCTCAGTACATGTTAAGACAAGTGTAGATGAAACTACAACTAAGCAAATGTTACAAATTGTTTAGTGATATATAGCCCAAAGTACTTGTATTATACGTGAGATGATTCCAACATTAGTTAGAGTAGGTTAAACTAGAGAACTGGATATTTTTCTGAACATCCTAAAAGTTAAAGGACAAGTCAAGTTAAAACCATCAAACATAGACAGACGGAAATGACCGAAAATAACAGAAGGAACCCAGATTTCATTTTCGCTAACAAGTGATAATTGGTGAAAAATCTTAAAAAGTGGAACTACAGTTTTGGAAAGATAAAAACAACAAATTGGAGGTGGTGGATGTAATAACCCTTTCATTTAATGATGGATCAATTAAGTGGGTTGCAAATTAAATGAAACATCATAACTTTTATTATTAAAAAAATCAAAAAGAGTGGCTGTCTTTTTTAGTTAAAAGGAGTGACTGTCCTTGCAGATTTCTTTCTCCCCACAGTCCTATAGACTAGAATTTTAGGACAAAATTTGTTTCTTTATTTTTAGAAGAAAGCAAGCAACTCATAGAGGAAGTTCTTTGGAGTAGTACAACAAAGAAGAGTTCCTTTGACCAATGTTTTGGGAGATAATAAGCTTCAGGCAATGACATCAAATTTATTCATAGTAGCATATACTTGTACCCCATTAAATTTGCAGAAAATAGTAATCTCTTTTTACTTTTACCATAGCTTTTAAAAAATAATTTAAGCAATGATAAAAAATCAATGATGTGATAGTGATTATGGATTGAAAATACTTAGGCAACTATGGTTCTAAGAATATTAAGGAAATTGGAAATTTAAGCCATTTTTTTGGCAGGGAGCAAAACTGCTGCTTATAGCTTGCTGCGATTTTTCTTTTTATCTTTAATTCATGGTTTAAGGGTGAAATATTAAGGTTTAGCTCTAAGCTTAAAAGTTAGGGATATTGACACTTGACCCGACTAGTATAATTGATGTCATTAATCAATATTTTGTGTAGATTGAGGCATTTAGGGGCTGTTTTGGTTGGTGTTCTACACATGCAAGGTTATGGAATTTGTCATTAGCGAGGTAAGTGAGACTTTAAGATTTAGTGCTTGCTTTTCATACATGCTTTGAAAAATGAAGTTTCTCTACCTAGTCCATGTGTTGAGACAAACGTGCTAGAATTGGTGGTTTTGGATCTACCATAGATAGATTATTTTGTGAAGAATATAAAATATTTTTATAAGTTATATGAGGTGTGATATTGGATATCTTTCTTCATTAGCGTGATATAGTTACTAGGGGCATCATAGCTGCCGTAATATGCTAGGGGCTTTGTACACGCTGCCGTAGTATACTTTGGGGCATTATATATGCTGTCGTGGACTTGTTGGGGTGATGGGTTGATCTCCTTCACTGTCGTTTATGACAAGCTTGAAGTGTAGAGTGAGTGGAAACATGTAGTGCCCTTTTTGGAATATTTAGTTAGACTTATTGAGCTTTATATTGTGAAATATATTCTTGTGCATATCATTATGTATTTATGGTATAGATGTATTTTCTAACTCTTATTCCAGGGGTATTAGAGTAGCAAGTCGAGGATCTTACTGGGTTATATTTTTTTATAGCTTACTCTTTATTTGTATGTCTATGCAGATACTATAGCAGAGGGTGAGACTAGTGGCCAACTAGTTCGCTTGAGTGGATTCTGTCGCTGAGGTGAGCCTTTGCATTGTTCGTGGAGGATACTGTTTCATCTTTACCTATTTTTAGCTTATAATTTTTTTTTCATGGGGTTTGCATGCCCGACAGTTGAACTCATGTAACTCTATTTAGATGCTCCATGGTCTTATTGTGGGATTTGGGCCAGATATACATTATTTAAGTGCCCATTCTATTTATAAATTGATATACGATTTTGGTTTGATAACTATTTTATTTTAAGGAGTATTGATGAGTTTTGGAGTTGCACATATTTTATCTGTGTGCCTAGATAATTTGATTAAATGTATGGATATTTGGTTCATCCTACAGGTAGTGATAGTGGGTGTCAGTCACGTGTAGGGGGTATTTTAGGACATGACAGAGTTGATATCAGAGCCTAGGCTTTAAGTCTCGGGTCATGAAGCAGTGTTTGGTAGAGTCTTATTCATGGATATGTAGGCGTCCATACTTATGACCTTGAGGCTACTAAACATTTAGGATATTTCCCTTTATTCATTCTTTGTTCGTGTGTTGAGTTGCATCAAGTCTAACCCTTGAATAGTATTTTCGTCTATGGCTAAGAAACGTGGTTCTTCCTTTGCTGTTCGATCTAATGAATCTGTTGGATGTGGTGCAAGACATGGCACTACTTCCGGTGGTAATTAAGGTATGTCTCATCCTACTAGGGATCAGACTGGAGAACATGTCGCTCCTCAGTCAGAAGTTGTGAATGGGGGTCAGCCTCGAATTGGTGCTCCATAACGAGTCCAGGAACAGGTCGTTCGGGATGCTCCACCAACAGTGCCAACTACTGGACCTACTATTGCTTTGCCTGCAGATGTTGTGACGAGATTGTTGAATGTGTTGGAGGAATTGGTACCTAATCAGGGTGGAGTTCAAGTCCCTCTGACTACCTCCCAAACGCAAGAACAAGTTCAGTTGAATGTTATGGCTACTCATACACATCATGTGGATCCTCAACAAATTGTTCATTCAGTTGCAATTTCAAAGCAACCCAAGGATCTTAAGAACTTCATGGATCTTAAGCCACCAGAGTTCGATGCGACACCGACTTTTATTGAGCCTCAAAATTTTCATTGATCATTATGAAAAGATACTTACTACATTGGGGTTGAAGGAGACTTGTGGTGTAGAATTTACTACTCTTATGTTCTCAAGGTCTCCAGGGCATGGAGGACCTCCATTCAGAGGGGTAGACAAGCAAGGTTACCACCTATCACTTGGTTAGAGTTTTCAGCAATGTTTAAGGATAGGTTTATTCCATTGAGCAAACAAGATGATATGAGACGTCAATTCCATGATCTACGTTAGGGTAATATGACAGTTACAGAGTATGAGGCCAAGTTCACTGATTTATCCAGGTATGTCCCATTTTTAGTTGCAGATTCGAGGAAGAAAGTGAGACGAGTTGTGGATGGACTTGAGCACAGTTATCGGGTTCCTGTGATAGGGTATATACGAAATGGTACATATTCAGATGTGGTTGAAATTGCTCTTCGTTGTGAATCTTATCTAGAAATGGAAAAAACTGAGCGAGAAAACAAAAAGGCTCATAATATAGATAGGTTTAGTGGTGTTTCATCTAGGGGAAAAGAGTACTTTTCATCGTGGGCAGTCCAGGCCTACTCAGTCAGAGTCAGTGGTGAAATATTCTAGGAGTGACTATCTAGGTTGGCAGGGTCAACAACAGATACAGAGGAAGGGTGATAATTACTCTCAATCCGAATAATATCCAAGGTGTTCTACCTGTGGTAGGAATCATCGTGGTCGTTTCTTTGGTGTTGGTGGTCCTTGTTTTACATGTGGTGAAAGAAGGCATATTGCTAAATTCTGTCCTAAGGGCGATCCTGGTACTAGTCAAACTACTACACAGGTGCAGAGGAATGTTGCAGGTGCACAGGCTCAGATTCAACCAGCTAGGAAGGCTCCAAAGGGTGCTTGTAGACAAGGTCGATAGGGTGCACAGATTGCTCATGGAGCAGGTGGACCATCGAGATTATTTTCTATGGCTAGACAGGATATCGAGGCATCCAATGCAGTAGTCACAGGTATTATCATTGTCAATTCTCTTGAGGTTTATGCTCTTATTGATCCTAGTTCTACGTATTCGCATGTATCTCCATCTTTTGTTATATCCTTAGAATGAAGGTTTGGGATGTTTATCGTGCCATATATGGTTATGACCCCAGTGGGGGAGACTTTAGCAGTGGATATAGTGTATAGATAATGTGTGATAATTTTTCAGGGCAAGGACACTATAGTTGCTCTACTAGAGTTATCGATGTTTGATTTTGATGTGATTATGAGTATGGATTGGTTAGCATCATGCTATGCTTTGTTTGATTGTTATTCTAAGCTTGTACATTTTAACTTTCTTTGGGAGAACCACCTTTAGTATGGAAAGGCATGACTCCTCTGACACAGGGAAAGATAATATCTTATGTAAAGGCACGCCGAATGATTAATCATGGGTGTTTGGGTTTTATTGCTACTGTTCATGATACTCGAGGGGAGGATGTTACTATTGACGATGTTCCAGTTGTTCGGGAATTTGCTGATGTGTTTCCAGAAGACTTACCTAGGCTGCCTCCGATGAGGAAAATTGAGTTCAACAATTATTTAGTTCCAGGGACTCAACTACCTCTATTCCTCCATATCATATGTCTCCAGCTAAGTTGAGAGAATTGAAGGTTCAACTCCAAGAGCTACTTGATAAGGGGTTCATCAGGCCTAGTGTATCGCCTTGGAGTGCACCAGAAAGATGGTACGATGAGAATATGTATTGACTAAAAGCAGCTGAATAAGGAAACAGTCTCTTATACCC